>NC_134356.1:430290391-430590391 GCF_048569485.1 Anomaloglossus baeobatrachus
AAATGCATAAGCTAGGGGAAAGTCCCACGGGATTGACAAGGGCGTTCACAGCATACGGAAGTTCCTTGGGATTGAGAGAGCAGAACTGAGGAACCTTCCTGTTCTGCTTGGTGGAAAAAAGGTCGATGACCGGAACCCCCCACCTGGCCGTGAAGAGGTTGAAGACAGAGGGGTTGAGCTCCCACTCCCCCTCGCGCAGGCAAGTGCGACTCAGAAAATCCGCCGCTATGTTGTCTTTCCCCCTGATGTGAACAGCAGTGAGGGACAGAAGGTGAGTTTCTGCCAGTAGCAGAATCCTGTCGGTTATCAACATAAGAGACCTGGATCTTGTGCCCCCCTGATGGTTCAGATAAGCCACCGTCACCTGATTGTCTGACAACACCCGGGTATGGTGACCAGTCAGTGAAGGGAGAAGTCCAGTCAGGGCCCGTTCCACAGCCAGCAGCTCTCTGGTATTGGAGGAGGAAGCCGCCTCCCTGGGCGACCAGAGACCCTGAATCGGACGGTCCAGCAGGTGAGCCCCCCATCCGGACACACTGGCATCCGTAGTCACAATTCGGGACACTGGGACAGACCATGGGACTCCCCGTGTGAGGGGCGCAGGAACCAGCCACCAGTGAAGGGAGGCGATGGAGCTGGAGCTCAGGGTAATTCGAGTGTTCAACCTGTCCCCCAGAAACAACTGATGTCTCAAAATGTCCCACTGGAGGGCTCTGGTATGGCCTTGAGACCACAACACTGCAGGGAGAGTAGAGGTCAGGGAGCCCAGAAGAGACATAGCCCGTCGCAGGGACATGTGTGGAACCGCCACCGCCTGCTACACCAGAGAGCGAATCTTCTCCACTTTGGAAGGCGGTAGACGACATTCTTGGAGGAGAGAGTCCAAAGTAAGCCCCAAAAAGACTTGCACCGTGGCCGGAAGCAACCTTGACTTCTCTCTGTTCAAAATCCAGCCGAGACTTTCCAGCTTTGAGCATACAGTCTGAAGCACTGCAGTACAATGGTTCGCTGAATCCCCTACCACGAGAAAGTCGTCGAGATACGGGATAATGAGAATTCTGTCTTCCCGTAGGTGGGCAGTGATTTCCAGGACGAGCTTCGTGAAGAGACGGGGCGCAATTGCCAGGCCGAAGGGTAAGGCCCTGAACTGCAGATGACGCACTGACCCCTCGAGCATCACCGCCACCCTGAGATATTTCTGGAAGGGAGGAGCGATGGGAACATGATAATATGCGTCCTTCAGATCCAGGACAGCCATATGACAATTCGGGTAGAGACTTGATTGTGGACTTCATTGATTCCATCTTGAAAGACAAGATCTGCAGGTGGCTGTTCAGGCCTTTGAGGTTTATGATGACCCGAAAGGAGCCGTCCGGTTTCCCGACCAAAAAGAGAGGAGAGTAAAACCCCTCTCCCCTTTCCGCCAATGGGACGTCCGTCAGGACCGCCCGGCGCAATAGGGACGTCACTTCCCCCTCCAAGGCATGTTGTTCGCTCGGGGACGTCCTCGGGGATATCAGGAGAAAGCGTCCGGGAGGAACACTGCGGAATGGAAAAGTCAGACCTGTGCGGACGATATTGAGAATCCACGGGCTCGAAGAAATACGTTCCCAGGCCGGAAGAAAGTAGGTCAATCTCCCCCCCACCTGGGGAAGGGAGTCATTGGGAAGACTTCTTGGATTGGGAAGGGCCCTTGAACAAGAACCCCTTATCATCCTTCTTACGGTCCGACCAGGTACTTCTATTCCTGGGGGTGAACTTGCGGGTGAACTGCTTCTTACGAAAGGACCGCTTAAAGGAGGGAAAGGACGGGGCTGGAAAGTTCTTTTTCCTGTCCCCAGCCTTCTCAAGGACATCATCCAGAACTGATCCAAAAAGAAACTCGCCCTGACAGGGAATGGAACAAAGCTTAGACTTAATCTGCAGATCCCCCGGGCAACATTTCAACCATAAGGCCCGACGAGCCGCATTAGAAAGGGCTGCAGTCTTAGCAGCCAGCCGAGTGGAATCTGCCGATGCATCTGAGATGAAAGCCGCTGCTCCCTGCAGTCTGGGTAGAGAAGAAATAATCTCGTCCCGAGGAACTTTAGCCCTCAGCTTCTCCTCTAATTCGGACAACCACAGCGCCAGAGACCGTGCCGTACATGTAGCTGCAATGGCCGGCCGGAGAGCACCTGCTGAGGACTCCCATGCGGTTTTAAGGAAGACATCCGCCTTCCGATCCATAGGGCCCTTCAAGGATCCCATGTCCTCAAAGGGAATGGAAAACTTCTTTGATGCTTTAGCCACTGCCACATCCAATTTGGGTGCCCTATCCCAGTGGGAACAGGTTGCGTCCTCAAAGGGATATTTGCGCTTGAAGCCGCCTGGAAGAGAACCTCGCTTATCCGGTTTCTTCCATTCCCTGGAGATCAATGCCTGTATCTTGTCTACGACCGGGAAGGTCCTGCGCTTTCTATGCTCCAGACCCTTAAACATCACATCTTGGACTGAAGACTGCAATTTCTCCTCAGTAATGCCCATAGTGTCCCTGACAGCTTTAATCAATTTGCTCGTGCCTTCTACTGGGAAACACTGGTGGACGTCAGCCTCACTGTCAGAGGAAGAAGACTCAGAGCCAGAAGACCCACACTCTCCCTCAGATCGACTGGATGGCGAAGCCGGGGAGGCCTGTCCATGCCGTTTACGAGGCTCTTTCAGGGACTGCAGAGAACTCTGGACTTCGGACCGGATGATGGCACGGAGATCACTAGCAAACCCAGGAGTCTCATCAGAAATGGTCTGCTGGATACAGTCCTTGCAGAGCCGGTTGGACCAGGACGGAGCCAGATCCCGGTTACAGAGTGCGCATTCCCTGTTATTCGATTTGGCAGCACATTTCCGTGGTTTTTTAACCTATGCATGACAGGGATGGAGGGGAGACACAACACCAGGAAAACAATGAACAACAGGTACACATGCCCGAAGATCACTCACCCATAGGAGATGAAGGGTCAGTACCGGTTCTGGGGAAGGAGCTTTCATCAAAGTCTTCCCTCTGGAGGCTCCTTTGCCGTCAGCCGCATCTCGGGTCTGTTTAGTGGCCCGGGTGCCATGTTTGCTGGATAAACTGGCATCTGAGCCAGAGTCGCTTCTGGCTTTCTTGCCAGCAGGAGGGGAGGAGGACTCACGCACCGAGTGCCGATCCTCCTCACGGTGCCCATCTTTGTCCATATTCCTAACCCTGCTGTCAGAGCAACAAACGCCTCATGTCTGCAGGAGGACTGGAGCACTTTCCCCCAACTCCGAGCGCCGTTTTTCAAACTGAGCGCTGTTCTCCCGCGCCTCCGGACCCACTTCCTGGGTCAGACGTCACCGCCGACGTCAGCGCATGTCAGGTGCGGCCGCCGCGCATGCGCAACGCCCGCACACAAAACCCGCCTCCAAGATGGCGGCGTGCAGCACACGCGGCCGCAAGCAGCCCCGCCGCCCAGGAAGGACAGGCCGGCTGCTGTACTCACCTGCCGCCTGATGCACCGCTCCCGCTCATGGACGCAACCCCCGGGGGTCCGCCATGGCGCCTCCAGGCACCCCAACTGAGCGAGGCAGGACCCGTGCCGCCGCCAGAGCCGCCCGTCGGGACCGGGTAAGATCGTTCAGAAGATCCACGGCCCTCCAGGGCCGTATCCTGAGGTATCCATCCAGGACAGGAAACCAAACTGAAGCGGCGAGAGGACCGCCCCTTTTTAACCTGAAGGTTTCCGGTCCTGGATGGGCGGATCCTCTCTCGTGGTGCCGTCATAGGGTGAGGGAAAAAGTACCTTTTGTAGGCGGTGTTCTGAATTAGGTTAGTTATTCTTTTGTAGCAGGCCCTATAATTTTCCTTCACATATGTAGTTGAGGCACATGGTTGGAAACATCTACACCTCCTATAAAAGATGCCACCATGGTGTATCCAAGTACAGTGGGGAGCATGCAGGCATCCTTCCAGTTGTTACACTTCACTGCAATTAATGGTCTTGAAATTTCAAGAGCAAATAATTTTCCACTTTTCACGTTTTGACAGTCCTTTTCAGCATGAAAGGTTTCAAGAGTAAAACTAGCATGAACATGATATGTGCTGACAGTTCTGTGTGCGCCCTAATGGCACCATTGCTCCACAGTTTTGTTACTTGTGTCAGTGGTTTCTGGGCAGCCTCGAGGATCCATTTAGAGTGGCAAAAGGAGACACAGACATTAAAATTCATTAGAGATTCAGCTACTTAAATCTTAAACAAGTGTATACATTTACATTATTTTTCCTCATTTAATGAGCACTTATGTGCGTCCACATTCTGGAGAATACAGAAGGGGCTTTAGCACTAATCATATACTGGTTTGCTATCCACAACCTACACCTAAATAATGGAATTACTGCAAAATGGGACACTTCGATCACTGTCACACACCGAGTATTTGGTGAACATTTTTTCATCTCTGTATTTTTAACCCAAAACCAGTAGTGGAACAATCAGTGGAAAAATATAATATAAACACAGGCACCACTTCTGTATCTTTCACCCACTCCTGGTTTTGGCTTACAAATACTAAGGTAAAAAACTCAAATATTCAGTGTGCAGGTGGCCTTATAGGTTGTCACACGAACAAAAGTACATTTTAATCAATAGGTCATAGAAAATTAAAAAGTTCCATAACTGGATGTGGGTGAAAAAAAAAAATCTTCCTGTGCGATATAATTTTATAAAGGTGTCCTCACTGAATCCTGTGTAACTTGCTGTGAGCGACCATGTAGTAGCTGGATTTTTGAGTGGAGCACAACACTTATCAATACAATGAAAGCTGGTATATCAATCTGTGCGCCTGAGAAGAATGAGATTACTACTTTCCCTGCTCATGCTATTTAATTGAGTAAGTGTACATACCATGTCACTAGACTTTTGACTGGCTCCTTCAGAGTGACCGGTCATCGTTTTTTTAAAGCCCTACAAAATTCCTAACGCTAAACAGAACGAAATAAGGGTAAATGTCAAACTTTTTTTTTATTCAAAGCTTTTCATATAAAAATCAGAAAACAAAAAGCCTACTAACAAAAACTTGATATAAATATATAGTCTGAATATTAAAAGGTGATAAAACTTTAAAGGGTATGTGTACACAATATTTTTTCAGGCAGGATCTGCCCAAAAAACTACCAGAAAATGATCAAAGACTGAACATATGTATTTCTATGTAAATACCAAACTGCTATGCACAGGCTTTTGACCATCTTTTAACCAGTTCAGGTTTCTCAAAATGCCAAGTAGTTATAAGAAGTGACATCTCAATTCCTCTGGCATGGTCATGGAAGACACTGTGCTTTACAATACAAGTCAACACGATGTGCCCAGATGTATTTTAGAGCATTTTGCCATCATGCCATCAGCTAACGGTTTATCCATTATCCAACAAAATTGAAAAAACAAAATCATCATTGGAAAACCCTCCAATCGTTGGAAATAACCAGAAAAACCTCAGTAAAAACGCTTCATAAAAATAAAAAAAAATGACAGTGTTTCCTGAAGCATATGTTGGGTAAAAAAATTGGCGGCTTCACCCAAGTTTAAGGCCTCCTGCACACAGCCATGTTTCCAGTACATGTGATTTTTTTTCACGGATGCCATGCGTACCCATTACAACCTATGTTGCTGTTCACATGTCCGTGTTTTCACACAGATCGTGTGTCCATCTGAAATACACAGACATTCATTTTTTTCTGGTAGCACAGATGACAAAGGCCAGTACCAGTCTATGAAAAACACATACAGCAGACAGATGGCATCGGTGTGCTGCACGTGTTACCATTGAAAGTACAGGAGAAGCTGAATAATTTCATTTTCTAGATCCATACCAGAAAAACACAGGTGGCACAAAAAGAGGACACGTTTTTAAAAATGTATACACAGAGGGATGAGAAAACATGGATGGTCAAAACAGTGTGTCACATGTGTGTTTTTATACTGACGTGTGAAGAGGGCCTAAAAGACAGACATTGTGTGCACAAACCCTAACAAAAAAGTAAGTTACTTCTAACTATAACTCTGATCAAGTGTGAAGGTACCTCTCATATGACAAAAGAAAACAGAGCCAAGGTGCTGGTCTACATAGTTTCAGGTTGCATTAAAACTGTTGATTGGGGGGCTCACAGAGCACAGAAATGGGATGTAGCAGCTTTATTATGAGAAGAGAAATTGAATAAAAACACAAAGTTCCTTGCTGGACAGGTTTGTAACATATGCTAATTGCAGCCATTTGTTGAATCACGATAATGAAGTGATCGTTTGTTCTGGTCTCTAATTTTTCCTCTGAGCCCTCAGCTATTATAAGCAGCTAAGGTCATAAGCTTTATTACCTCTTATTGGTGCTACCATACACCTAAGTGCTACTGTAAAAGCTGAACACTAGCCTAAAGCCCCTTAGTGGCAACTAAAAATAAGGCATATTGTTACTAAAGGGTACAAATAGTGCCAACTACTTATGTTTCATGTATAAAACTATAGGCTTCAACCAGTAATGCCTGCTCAAAGTTCCAACATTAAAACAGGCATTGAAAGCAGGTTTAAGGTAAGTGCTACAATTGCGTTTTCTATGGTTACAATATTTTTAATTATTACATATTAGAACATTTATATATTACATTAGTTTAGTGGAACAAAGTAGAAACATTAGACAATTTCTTTGTAAACAGTTCAAACATTTGCGTTTTTTGTTTGAGGGGAGGTAAGTCGGGGAGGGAAGGTGGAAGGAGAGATCTTTATTGGGGAAACCGGGAAAAGAAAGGTGAAATGGCATTCGGAAAATGGTTAGAAGGAGAACTATCATGCATAATAATCATTTGCAAAGACTTCTGTACAACATATATATAGCTTAGTTTAGTTATATCTTCTTTGCAAATATTGAGAATCATTACTTTTAAGATTGCGTTTTCTATGTATACACAGTAGTTGGAAGTAATCGTTTGCTTGGTCATTGACATTACACTATTCACATGGGCACATGTTATGATGGCGTATAACAGTCTCAGAAAATTGGTCAACTTTTGTTGATGTCTTGTAGCAGGTCCATGTAGGCTCCTGTGAGAAGATCATTCTGTGAAATCTTCAGAGAATTCATCAACTCTTGTGCTATCAGATCTCCATCTTGTGCCGTCTGGGAATCCAGAAGAACAACCTAAATAAATGCATCAAAATTGGAAAAAAATACATAATTAAAAATAGAAAATACATAATTACATATAAAAACACATTAGTATGTTTTATTTTCCTAATTGAAAATTACATAAACATGGTTATTTCCAAGGAAACCTGTCACTAGATTCATGCAGCCGGAACAACAGGCAGCAAAAATCAGAGCCTGGTATATCATACCTCTGAAATGTTGCAGAATTTCAGAGAGGAGAAAAAAGAAAAAAAAAAATCCGGAAATCCAGTCAGGAACCAAAGGAACAGTCTGCCCAGAACGACTTCTCCCTTATCAGCTCCAATTGATTGACAGGCTACTACCACGTGTGTACATAAGCAGAGATCTGTTTTTTTAAATCAGATCTTTTTTATACATAAGCAGAGATCTGCTAATCAACTGGAGTGGAGGGAAGCCGTCATATAGATGAATATAACTTCCCACATCATCTCCATAAAGTTGTAATTAAAGCAATATACTTTACAAGAAATCCATTTAATTCAATTACTTTACAATCATTAGTCAACACATCATAAAGAAAATATTTTCCAGAGGGATTTGTAAATTACTGGATTCAAGGTAATTTTTGGCGACTATTCAGTGTTAAATTAAATTTCAACCCTGTTGAGCTTTAGACTCACATCATGGATTGCTTAGGCAGCAAAAGTGCCATGTATAATAACCTCAACCTAACAAGCCAAGCAATACACTCACAAGCAAAAGGCTAACAATGTTTTGAACTTTTGACTTTCAGGCTCCATATCTCATCACTCACTCCACTACATCTTTGAGCGTGAGACTACCTTCATTTTATAGACAATCATCTTGTCTCACTCATACATAAATTTGACTTGCAACTATTTAGCATATTTAGTTATGCAGATTCTTGTCATGTCACTGAATGGTTACAGTTTTGATCTTAATCTAAATTTTCATTTTTATTATTTTGTTAGTATTTTGTAAATCCACCTTTGGCTTCTAACACTGCCTGAATCCTCCTTTGTATGTTGTATGTTCACGGTAAGAGTCAATCATGTCTCGAATGAAATCTGATCCCAGGTCTCTTCTACACGGTCCCAATGTTGGTGCATATTGGTCGACTCACTTGGGTATGTCTACAGCTTTTTCTTCAAATATACCCACAAATGTTCGATTGGGTTGAGGTCCTGGACCGTAGGGGCCAATATAGCACCTCTACCTCATTGTAATAGAACCATTTCTTTGCCAATGTCAACGTTTACTTGGGTCATTGTCCTGCTGGAATACTAGATCATCCTTTTCATACCCATAGTACTCGAGTGTACGAAGTAACTAGTCTTGTAGAATACTCACATATAGCTCAGCATTGAGACCATCAATTCTGGTCAAATAGCCAACTTTGAAACAACCCCATATCATCAGGCTTCTCAATTTTTCGATCTGTTTGACCCTTTTTCCTTTGTTTCTTCAAGACCCATTTGCAGCCATCAGAGCCTAGTCTATTGACTTTCATCATATTGCAAAAAAAAAAGTAGGAAAAGTAGACAGTAGAAGATACGTGAGTTGGAGCAAACTCGAGTCAACGCTTCTTATGACGATAGTGAAGTCAAGGCTTTACCTTCTCTTGGGCCACCATTGCAGACTTGCATAATGTGTGTTGCACAGTACTTGCATAGACATCAATGATGTCACAAATATAAAGCACACAAGCCACCTCCATTGCCATGTTTGTTGCGCCTTGTGATGAGCAGACTTGTTGACTCCGATATTTTGCTTGGATGTCCGAATGGATGGATTACATTTCGTATTCTTCCTCTTCTTCAAATTGGCTCTTCAGTGAAGTAGATGAACTCTAGTACCACCTACTGGAGAAAGCAATCCTAAAAGTCCAAAGTGACCCTTTAATGAGCTTTGACTTATGACTTAGGATTTATGCAAGATCAGAACCTCAATTTGCAGTGTTTCGGGTTGGTTGTCCCTTGTCAATGCAAGGTATGAGATCTTATCTGGCTGTATGACACCAAGTTGGGGGTCTAAGGGGAAAGCCATTCTCCTTGCGGAGACTGAAACCATTCCAGCATGCCAATGGCAAGGAGACTTTAAGCCGCAATGCTCTTCTGGGAAATATGAACTGAAGAGACAATTTGCATATTTCCCAGAGGAGCATTGCGGCTTAAAGTCTCCTCACCTCTGATATGCTGGAATGGTGTGTCAGTCTCTGTAAGGAGAATCGCTTTCCCTTTAGACGTCCTCTTCTTCAGGTCATGGGACTCACATGAAGCAGTTCGGCAATTTTCTTGGCGGAGAGACCGCTATTGAAGAGCTGGCTATTGCAGTTTCTCTTTTCTTTGGAAATCTTCATGGTTGCTCCTTGATTCAAACCAGTGACCTTTCACTTAGGAATCAACTTAACACACTGAACTATTGGGGAATGAGAGAACAGGTTGTAATGTGTATTACACAGGAAGAAAAAGATTTTTCCACTTCCAGGAGTAAAACCGTTACAATGCAGTGACATGACAAGAATCTGCATAACTAATCATATGCTAAATAGTGGCAAGTCAAATTTATGTATGAAAAATACAAGACGGTTGCCTATAAAATGGATATAGTCTCACGTTCGAAGCAGTAGTGCATGGTTAGATATGGACCCGAGTCAAAAGTTCAAAACATTGTTTCCCTATTGCTCAGTGTACATCCAAGTTTGTATATTATTCTATTAAAGCCTAGATGCCAGCCAAATTAATACCTTTCCTTTACAAATTTTGTTTTACAGCTCATCATTACTTACTAAATAAGTACAATACTTAAATACAAATCTGCATTCATACAATTTGTATTACATACCTCCAGCTCTACAAAGTCTCCTAAATCCTTCACCCTGTCAAGATGAATCCTGGTTTGTCCCACCATAAAGAGAAAGCGTTCTTTTATAACTTTACCACGGATGCCGAGAGCTTGAGTTAGTACAGCCTGAAGATATAAAATGAAACTCACCTATACATTTACTCACAAGTGATTAAGATTTCAGCAATTTGACAAAAAATTAACCTTGCTCCCTATAAATTAGTGTTATAAAATGAATTAATAATAGGAGAAGAAAATCGCAGATGGTGCTAAACTGGGGTGACAGGCAGCACTTGAAATATAATTTTTAGTCAGCGTTCAGCTGATGCCAAGTTTTCCCATTAAACAGCTCACTAGAGATGTTCAAGTTCGGTTCGTCGAACGGAGGCTCCATTCGACGAACTCCTTCGAACCCCATTGAAAACAATGGCAGGCAAACACAAACACATAAAAACACATTATACATGTACACATACAGTTAATAAACATTGCCATTACACTTAGATGCGAAGCGTCCTGAACTCTCTCCCGCCGCTTTTCCATCCGATAATCGCTGCGTCCTCCCGGTAACCAGCACTGATGATAGGACCTTCCGTGACGTCAAAATAGCATGTGACCAGTCACGTGTGTATTATCTCATTGGCTACAGACTGGTCACATGGCTAGACGTCATGCTAGGTCCTGTCAGTGCATCTCTCCGGAACGCGGTGCTTGTTTGAGCATCTCCGTGTACTGGCGAGATGCTCTGGCACATGGTCAGCTTTACAGAGTCAGCCCACATGCAAGGACTGGTTGCCACAGCCGGTGAATTGCGGCACCGGAAATCACGTGATCGGAGCACCGTTGCTATAGTAACCCGCCTATCAAATTACTTTAGCAAGGGTGGCAGCGGTGACGTCACCGCTTACAGCCCGCAGCCTCTGCTCACTCTGAGTGATTAGACTGCACAGGGAGCAGCAGAGTCTTCTTCCCATGCAGTGCTGTCTGATGTAGCAGAGCTGCATGGGTTGAAGGAGAAAAAGACAGAAGACCAGGATCGTGGAGGGATGAGAGGGAGTAATAAACATGGAGTCTCTAAGTGTGTCTGTGTATTTATTTCTATTAAAAGTATTTCTCTGTGTGGTGTCTCTTAACCCTTTATTGGAGATTCTTAATGGCCGGGTCAAACTTGCCTGATATTAAGAATCTCTGGCTTAATACTAGCTTGTAAAACAAAGCTAGTATTAACCCATTATTACCCAGCAAGCCACCCGGCTTCAGGGCTGCTGGAAGAGTTGGATACAGCGCCAGATGATGGCTCTTCTATGAAAGCGCCATTTTCTGGGGCGGCTGCGGACTGCAATTTACAACAGAGGGGCCCAGAAAGCTCGGGCCAACCTGTGCTGCGGATTCCAATCCCCAGCTGCCTATATTTTTGGTTCCCACCCGGGTACAAATAGGCAGCTGAGGGTTGGGGGCAGCCCGTAGCTGCCTGCAGTACCTGGCTAGGATACAAAAACATGGCGAAGCCCACGTCATTTTTTTGGGGGGAAAAAAACTCCTGCATACAGTCCTGGATGGAGGATGTTGAGCCTTGTAGTTCTGCAGCTGCTGTCTGCTCTCCTCAATACAGACAGACAGCAGCTGCAGAACTACAAGGCTCAGCATACTCCATACAAGACTGTATGCAGGAGATTTTTGCCCCCCAAAAAAATTACGTGGGCTTCGCCATCTCATTGGCTCATTGGGAATATAGGGAAGCCCTTTTTTTTTTAATTATTTCATGAATTTCATGAAAAAAATAAATAAATAAATAATGACGTGGGCTTTGCCCAATTTGTGTGTCCAGCCAGGTACAACTAGGCAGCTGGGGATTGGGATCCGCAGCGCAGGGTGCCCAAGCTTTCTGGGCACCCCTGCTGCGAATTGCAGTCTGCAGCTGCCCCAGAAAATGGCGGTTTCATAGAAGCGCCATCATCTGGTGCTGTATCCAACTCTTCCAGCTGCCCTGGTGACGGGTGGCTCGCTGGGTAATAATGGGGTTAGGGCTGGCTGTATATCAACTGGCCCTAAGCCCGAAATTCATGGTGTCACGCCAATATTAGGGCGGTAAAAAGCCGGCCTCACTGCTCGACTTATAGTGTCAGCTGATTCCGTCAGGTGACCGCATCACCTGATCATCGACAGACAGCGAGAGAGAGAGAGACAGCGAGAGCGAGAGAGAGCGAGAGAGAGAGACAGCGAGAGACAGCGAGAGCGAGAGAGAGAGAGACAGCGAGAGCGAGAGAGAGAGAGAGAGACAGCGAGAGAGAGAGAGAGACAGACAGCGAGAGAGAGAGACAGACAGCGAGAGAGAGAGACAGACAGCGAGAGAGAGAGACAGACAGCGAGAGAGAGAGACAGACAGCGAGAGAGAGAGACAGACAGCGAGAGAGAGAGACAGCGAGAGAGAGAGACAGCGAGAGAGACAGCGAGAGAGAGAGAGACAGCGAGAGAGAGAGAGACAGCGAGAGAGAGAGAGACAGCGAGAGAGAGAGAGACAGCGAGAGAGAGAGAGACAGCGAGAGAGAGAGAGACAGCGAGAGAGAGAGAGACAGCGAGAGAGAGAGAGACAGCGAGAGAGAGAGAGACAGCGAGAGAGAGAGAGACAGCGAGAGAGAGAGAGACAGCGAGAGAGAGAGAGACAGCGAGAGAGAGAGAGACAGCGAGAGAGAGAGAGACAGCGAGAGAGAGAGAGAGACAGCGAGAGAGAGAGAGACAGCGAGAGAGAGAGAGACAGCGAGAGAGAGAGAGACAGCGAGAGAGAGAGAGACAGCGAGAGAGAGAGAGACAGCGAGAGAGAGAGAGAGACAGCGAGAGAGAGAGACAGACAGCGAGAGAGAGAGACAGACAGCGAGAGAGAGAGACAGACAGCGAGAGAGAGAGAGAGACAGACAGCGAGAGAGAGAGAGAGACAGACAGCGAGAGAGAGAGACAGACAGCGAGAGAGAGAGAGAGACAGACAGCGAGAGAGAGAGACAGACAGCGAGAGAGAGAGAGACAGACAGCGAGAGAGAGAGAGAGAGACAGCGAGAGAGAGAGAGAGAGACAGCGAGAGAGAGAGAGAGAGACAGCGAGAGAGAGAGAGAGACAGACAGCGAGAGAGAGAGACAGCGAGAGAGAGAGACAGCGAGAGAGAGAGACAGCGAGAGAGAGAGACAGCGAGAGAGAGAGACAGCGAGAGAGACAGCGAGAGAGAGAGACAGCGAGAGAGAGAGACAGCGAGAGAGAGAGACAGCGAGAGAGAGAGACAGCGAGAGAGAGAGACAGCGAGAGAGAGAGACAGCGAGAGAGAGAGAGACAGCGAGAGAGAGAGAGACAGCGAGAGAGAGAGAGACAGCGAGAGAGAGAGACAGCGAGAGAGAGAGACAGCGAGAGAGAGAGAGACAGCGAGAGAGAGAGAGACAGCGAGAGAGAGAGAGACAGCGAGAGAGAGAGAGACAGCGAGAGAGAGAGAGACAGCGAGAGAGAGAGAGACAGCGAGAGAGAGAGAGACAGCGAGAGAGAGAGAGACAGCGAGAGAGAGAGAGACAGCGAGAGAGAGAGAGACAGCGAGAGAGAGAGAGACAGCGAGAGAGAGAGAGACAGCGAGAGAGAGAGAGACAGCGAGAGAGAGAGAGACAGCGAGAGAGAGAGAGACAGCGAGAGAGAGAGAGACAGCGAGAGAGAGAGAGACAGCGAGAGAGAGAGAGACAGCGAGAGAGAGAGAGACAGCGAGAGAGAGAGAGACAGCGAGAGAGAGAGAGACAGCGAGAGAGAGAGAGACAGCGAGAGAGAGAGAGACAGCGAGAGAGAGAGAGACAGCGAGAGAGAGACAGCGAGAGAGAGAGACAGACAGCGAGAGAGAGAGACAGACAGCGAGAGAGAGAGACAGACAGCGAGAGAGAGAGACAGACAGCGAGAGAGAGACAGACAGCGAGAGAGAGACAGACAGTGAGAGAGAGAGACAGACAGCGAGAGAGAGAGACAGACAGCGAGAGAGAGAGACAGACAGCGAGAGAGAGAGACAGACAGCGAGAGAGAGCAATGCAGCCTCATTCCGTGAACTGCTCCAATTTTAGAGGTGTGTCCCGCGTCTCACAGCTGATGTCCCGCTTCTCCCCTCAGTGCATAATTAAAATTAAATTAAATTAGAATTATAAATAAATAACAGTTATAATTTAAAATTAAAAAGAAATTAAATACTTTACCGGGGCGGCCGGGACTTGAACTTGTGAGCTAATGCTCCCTAAGCATTAGCTCTAACCATTGAGCCACTGCTTCTAATGAGAAGCATAGGAAGATTTGGTTATCTTGACCTCTGCATTGCAGAGTGAAGTCTCCGGTGATAGCACGGCTCACTTCTGGTGCTACGTGAAGAGGACACAGAGCGCTCGTGTTCTACGGGGCTCCCTGTCATCTTCATGTAGCAGAGCTGAAAGCGTCGTGTGGATTACTTCGGACCTGTATTGTTGTTTGGGGATTAATAAAAAGGTAAATAAGGGTGTTTTTTGTCTTTTATTCCAAATAAAAGATTTTTCGCTGTGTGTGTTTATTTACTTTGACTTACAGGTTAATCATGGAAAGTATCTCAGGGAGACGCATGTCATTATTAACTCCTTATTACCCCGATTGCCACCGCACCAGGGCAATTCGGGATGAGCTAAGTAGAGTCCCGGGACTGTCGCATCTAATGGATGCGGCAATTCCGGGCAGCTGCCTGCTGATATTGTTAGGGTGGTGGGCTCCCCATAACGTGGCGCTCTCCATCCTGACAATACCAGCCTTCAGCAGTGTAGCTTTATCCTGGCTGGTATCAAAATTGGGGGGGGACCGCATTTCTTTTTTTATTTATTTTACTGCACGATAAAGACCCGCCCACCAGCGGCTGTGATTGGTTGCAGTGAGACAGATGTCACTCATCGTAAGGGAGTGTCTGACTGCAACCAATCATGGGCGCCAGTGGGCAGGGAAGGCACGGAATACCTGATTGAATAATGAAGCAGCAGCCATTTTCAAAAGAGGAAAAGCCGCCGTAGCTCTGTGACAGCCATGCAGCGAGACGCCTGTGATCAGTGAGTAGGAAAGAGAGAGGGATTGTGCTGGGGACTCAGGACGCATGCAGATACGCAACGTGCGCATATACAGTGCTGGACAAAAGTATTGGCACCCCTGCAATTCTGTCAGATAATACGCAGTTTCTTCTTGAAAATAACTGCAATCACAAATTATTTGGTATGATTAACTTCATTTAAATTTGTCTTCAATGAAAAAAATAAAAAAAATTGTCATAAAGCCAAATTGGATATAATTCCACACCAAACAAAAAACAGGGTGGACAAAAGTATTGACACCGTTTGAAAAATCATGTGATGCTTCTCTAATTTGTGTAATTAACAGCACCTGTAACTTACCTGTGGCATCTAACAGGTGTTTAGGAATAACTAAATCACACTTGCAGCCAGTTGACATGGATTAAAGTTGACGCAACCTCTGTCCTGTGTCCTTGTGTGTACCACATTGAGCATGGAGAAAAAAAAAGAAGACCAAAGAACTGTCTGAGGACTTGAGAATCCAAATTGTGAGGAAGCATGAGCAATCTCAAGGCTACAAGTCCATCTCCAAAGACCTGAAAGTTCCTGTGTCTATGGTGCGCAGTGTCAAGAAGTTTAAAGCCCATAGCACAGTGGCTAACCTCCCTAGATGTGGAAGGAAAAGAAAAATTGACGAGAGATTTCAACGCAAGATTGTGCGGATGGTGGATTAAGAACCTCGACTAACATCCAAACAAGTTCAAGCTGCCCTGCAGTCGGAGGGTACAACAGTGTCCACCCGTACTATCCGTCGGCGTCTGAATGAAAAAGGACTGTATGGTAGGATACCCAGGAAGACCCCACTTCTTACCCCGAGACACAAAAAAGCCAGGCTGGATTTTGCCAAAACTTACCTGACAAAGCCTAAAACGTTTTGGAAGAATGCTCTCTGGTCAAATGAGACAAAAGAAGAGCTTTTTGGGAAAAGCTATCAACATAGTGTTTACAGGGAAAAAAAAGAGGCATTCAAAGAAAAGAACACGGTCCCTACAGTCAAACATGGCGGAGGTTCCCTGATGTTTTGGGGCTGCTTTGCTGCCTCTGGCACTGGACTGCTTGACCGTGTGCATGGAATTATGAAGTCTGAAGACTACCAACAAATTTTGCAGCATAATGTAGGGCCCAGTGTGAGAAAGCTGGGTCTTCCTCAGAGGTCATGGGTTTTCCAGCAGGACAATGACCCAAAACACACTTCAAAAACCACTAGAAAATGGTTTGATAGAAAGCACCGAAGACTACTAAAGTGGCCAGCAATGAGTCCAGACCTGAATCCCATAGAACACCTGTGGAGAGATCTCAAAATGGCAGTTTGGAGAAGGCACCTTTCAAATCTCAGGGACCTGGAGCAGTTTTCCAAAGAAGAATGGTCGAAAATTCCAGGAGAACATTGTAAGAAACTCATTAATGGTTACCGGAAGCGGTTGTTCGCAGTTATTTTGGCTAAAGGTTGTGCAACCAAGTATTAAGCTAAGGGTGCCAATACTTTTGTCTGGCCCATTTTTGGAGTTTTGTGTGAAATGATCAATGATTTGATTTTTGTTTCATTTGCTTTTGTGTTTTTTCATTGCAAGCAAAATAAATGAAGTTAATAATACCATAGAATTTGTGATTGCAATCATTTTCAAGAAGAAACTGAGTATTAACTGACAGAATTGCAGGGGTGCCAATACTTTTGGCCAGCACTGTACTTACTGTGAAAAGCCACGCTTTTGGTGATCGAACCGTTCTCGAACGTAACTCGAACTGCCGAACTTTAAGCAAATCGTTCGAGTTCGTCGAACACCACCCAAAATCACTCGAACATGAAATTGGCGAACCGTTCGACTCTAACATCGCTCAACTCTACAGCTCCCCCTAATCCTCTTGAAGATCAAGAAGGTGCACCAGTTCCCTACTTGGCAACTCCATCACTTGGTGGCTAATACATGGGCTTCTGGTGAAACAAGGTCTGCTACTCATTATGCACTAGAAGTCTACATGAGGGCAGAATGATCTTAGTCATGTTGACTGCCATTTTTGATAAACTTATTCACTTTCTAGGAGCAGCTTAGAAGATACCTACTGAGCAGGAACCATACCTCAAGTCCATGAGGGTCGGCTGTGTTAGAGATGGAGTAGTTGGATAGTTTTGGCCCAAGTTGATCAGGACGCTCGTAGTATATCAGTTGGCCATTGCCATCCTGCATTAAGACAGAAATAGGTCTCAGCTAAAAGCATTCACTAGGCCACAAGATAATTCATATCACTTTGGCACCATCATCATTAACCCACTACTTGCCAAATTAGACATTTATTAAATGACAAATTTTTAATGAAAAAAAAAAAATTAAAAAGAAATTTAAGCAAAATTAATGAATGTAATGTATAAATTAAATTAATTATTAATTTAAATGAATTTTAAGCAAAAGATTAGGCATCCCAAAAAAAGGACATTGGTAGATAGGTTAAGTTGTTTCAGTTATTGTATTTACGCTTGGCTTTACCTCATATTCTATTACATGTTAGGAAAATACAGCTCTTCTCCTATAAGCACTATAGTATTATATAGAGGGGTTAAAAACTCAATCAAAGAGGTCTGTAAGGTTCAGAAACCCTATAGGGGAACTGAAACGATAGAATGAGTATTCAGTATCTTCATCTATTATAAATATAAAAATGACCCATCTAAATAGATGGGATAGGCCAAATCAGTCAACAGTAATATTCCAAGTAACAAATATGCTTGTGTATCTAAAAACAATGTTAGCAAAACGCTTTGTTATAATTGTTGTCGAGAATGAGAAAATCGGTTTATAAACTCCAGAGTATGGCGCACAAAAAACCCCCAAAAAACTCAGGTGAAGCGAAAACCGCAAACATTCACTTATGGATTGACATACATCAGTAAGACCCTTTAAAGCTGCACTTCAGGAAGACTATCTTTTAGCCTATTTAATGCAGCATAATCCATTTTTAACCCCTTAAAGGGTAACTGTCATAGGCTTTTGTGAGAGAAGAGAGATCCTAATTCAAATGATATCACTTATTTTACTGTGTGCAGCAGTTGTGACACAATCATTGTTTTAAGATGTAGCATAAAGCAGAGCTTAGGACGCTAACCCTGCTCACCCCAGGCTCTCTACATACATTGTATATTGACAGTGAGCTGCTCACAAGGGGGGGGGGCTATGACTGGAAAACTGCTCGCGAGCCCTGTAGTCCGAGTAGTGGTAACACCTTCATTTTAAGTAAACAATAACAAACAGCCTAAAAAGTAACACATTGATGAATTCTGCGTTTTAACCCCTCATACTGTCTTCAGATTACATAGCAAAAACCTGGTGATAGATTCCATTAATGCGAGTCTCACAGTCAAACTGTCACTATACACTAAGCCCCGATTCATCATGATGTTTATGCCAGAATTTTCATGTAAAACAACTTCATATGTCGCAGAAAATGTTCAATCTTTTTGAGTTTGCGTCAATGCCCACCCTACAAATGAATTAAAAGTGGTGCCATTCCATACGCCACAAATGTTCCAGTCCCTGACTATAGTAACATTTGTGGAGAGTTGTATGAAGGCACACACCACTGATAGGATTCACCTAATTTAAGTGCCTTGTATCTCTTAATGAGTTTTTTTTATTAATGCACGTCGCCCATCATTACAAAACACCAGTCTTTATGAATCAGGGCTATAGTTTGATAGGATATAGCTCCTATAAAAATGGCAACTTTAGTGTTTTAATCATTGCTTTTTACTGCAGAACCAGAGGGTAAAGCAAACATACCAATTTGGGGGCTTGGTGAACCCTGTTGTGGTCAAGAAGCTAAGTGCCCCATCCCGCCCTCTGGTCTTGCATGCTACATCCTCCATCACTGGTGATTGACGGTGTTGGCTTGCCTGGAGTGAGTAATGTATGGACAGAAAGCTAGAACTGTCAACCTGAAGGCGCACTGAACACCCTTAATTAGCATATGCAATTAAACTTAGTTTTCTGTAAAATGGAGGAGGTGATTAGAGAACTAAAGGTACAATACTAGGTTAAATTTTACTCCTTTTATGTATGCAAGTATTTTGGGTCTTATTCGTTTTATTGCTGTTTAATTTTTCAATTGAAGGCTTATTTTTTGTGGGATGAGTTGGTGGAGAGGTAGGACAAGTTTGTGATATTTAAATTTGTTTATTGTACAGCATTTACTGAGCAGTACAAATGACTGGTTAAATTTATACTATGGGCAAATACAATTATAGGGATATGGAATTTATGTAGTTTTTTTTTTACATTTTCTAATTTTTGTGCAATACCATCCTTTCTTTGCTATGAAAAGAAATGAATAAAGGGATTGAGCTAAGATTATAAAAAGTTTTTATTGGTACCATTTTGAGGTACATGATATCTTATCTTTTCATGAATTTTTTGTGACAACGAATTAAAAAAAAAAGTTTTTCATTAATCAGTTTAAACATTTCTTTACAAAAATATTTATTTTTAACATTTTTTCACATTTATTTTAATCTCACCAAGGTATTTGAACACAAATATGCCCGATCAGTCACATGACTACTAAATCTCGGGCCAGTCATATCTTCAAATTGCACTAGAGCTGCCTGTAAATTCCCCCAGAGCTCGCTGTATGGCCGACCAATCTAGTGCATGCTATGAATTATTCGACAAGGACAACTGGTCCACAAAAGATAAGTTCATGTGCACTGGCAGTGTGCTGTCTATCGAGCACGCCTACAGCTCGCTAACAGCACAATGAACACGAGCCATAACTAAGATCAAAATGTGCCCAACTCCATCACAGGCTAGGGAACGATCTGTCAAACCTGGAAGTCCCTAAGCTTGAGGCGTCCTTTTGTGGTATTGAAGAAAACATCTCTCTGCAAGATCTTCTCCCCATTGCCTCCACTTAGCTGCTGGCACACTTGAAGAGAACATTCCCAGTCATGAAGTCTTGCTTTAACCTCTACATTTCGCGGCATCTGTAAGAGACAGATCAATGGCTGAACATTGATATCATTTCTAGCTGTATTCGTAGTTTTACAACACAGTGATAGATATATATATATTACATATACATACACACACATACATATATACATACACACACACACACACACACACACACACACACTGTATATTAAATCACAAAAATAGAGAAAAGAAGACTATTTTTCCTTTGTATAAAGTTATATTCTTGAAGAGCTAGGTTATGTTCACATAGTTGATTTCATGATATTTCATAGGAAACCAGAGCCAAAAAGCTATTATTCTCACCTCAATGGAAACTGTTGGGTCGTTCTGTAAATTAAGGCGTCTGTTGTGCTCAATGAATCAGAAACTTCCACTTAAAGAACCGAGCATATATATATAATATATATTATATAAAAATGAAAGAGAAAACTGCCCCCAATATATTTTAAATAATGCAAAATAATGCAATGTAAACCACTAACATGGTTTAGGAAAAAAAAAAAAAAAAAAAAGACTATATGCTTAGGTGAATGCATTAAAAACCTTATGATTCAGTTATAGGGGGTAGGCCTTTTGCTGGGATTACATTTTTTTTTTTTTAAAAACGTAGTAATGCCACCAGCATTGTAATTGAATTCACCACAGGTCCTTCAAAAGAGATCCTGCACCACCACTTCTCGGAGTTGGAGAAGTGGTGGTGAAGGACCTGTGTTGATGTCATGATCATGTGACTAATAGGCGGAGTAGAGCAGAGAAGTGATTCTGAAGAACCTGTGGTAATCAGCAGAAGAGAAGTGGTGGTGAAGGACCTGTTCTGATGTCACGATCATGTGACTAATGGGTCGAGTTGAGCAGAGAATGATGTTGAAGGACCTGTGGTGTAATCAATTACAATGTTGGGGCGTGACCATGTTAAGAAAGAAAAAGAAAAAAAAAAGGAGTCTCGCCTGAACTTGAGTAACAGTGACTGATCCCAGTAAAAGCACCTCCCTTATGACTTACAACTAAAGGTATTCACTGCATTCACAAATGCATATTTCTGTACCAAATATTAAGTTCTGCTTTTCTATTGTATCTAATCCTGATTTCATGTAATAAAATGCAAATAATTTAACCCCTTAGTGACGGAGCCAATTTTGACCTTAATGCCAAAGTCAAATTTTAAAATTCTGACCAGTGTCACTTTATGAGGTAATAACTCTGGAACGCTTCAATGGATCCCAGGGATTCTGACATGGTTTTTATTTTGTGACATATTCTACTTTATGATAGTGGTAAATTTAGGACGATATATCCTTTGCATCTATATATGAAAAAAATAGGCCCTTCAAAAAAGTGAATAGTTTGTATAATACTTACCATAGAGAACAGAGAGAAAGAGGAACAGGCGGGGGGGGGGGAATCCATATGAATATCCACCCAGATATCTGCTCAGATGCAACTGTCACTCAAGAAGCTGCTGAATTTATAGACTTCACTTTCTTGGATTTGAAAGCATAAACATCCGAGCTGACCACTACATGTATGTATAGAATTAGCCTGATAGTGCCAGTATATACGAAAATCCTGGTTATTGGTTCCCTTTAAAAACACCCCCATAGCATGACGCTGCCACCACCCGGTTTCACTGTTGGGATTGTATCTGGCAGGTGATGAGCAGTACCTGGTTTTCTTCACAGCTTAGAATTATCAACCAAGTTCTATCTTCATCTCATCAGACCAGAGAATCTTATTTCTCAGAGTCTGGGAGTCCTTCATGTGTTTTTTCGCAAACTCTATGCTGGCTTTCATATGTCTTGTACTGAGGAGAGGCTTCCGTCGGGCACTCTGCTATAAAGGCCCCGACTGGTGGAGGGCTGCAGTGATGGGAGAAAGTTCCACAAAGTCAACTATCTCCCTACTGCAACTTTGGAGCTCAGCCACAGTGATCTTGGGGTTCTCCTATATCTCTCTCACGATTGCTCAGTTTAGCTAGACAGCCAGGTCTAGGAAGAGGTCTGGTGGTCCCAAACGTCTTCCATTTAAGGATTATAGAGGCCACGGTGCTTTTAAGAACCTTGAGTACTACAGAAATTCTTTTGTAACCTTGGCCAGATCTGTGCCTTGCCACAATTTTGTCTCTGAGCTCCTTGGGAAGTTCCTTTGACCTCATGATTCTCATTTGGTCTGACATGCACTGTGAGCTGTGAGGTCTTATATAGACAGGTGTGTGCTTTTCCAAATCAAGTCCTATCAGGTTAATTAAGTACATATGGACTCCAATGAAGGAGTAACACCATCTCAAGGAGGATCACAAGGAAATGGACAGCATGTGACTTAAGGCCACTTCACACTTAACGAGATCGCTAACGACATCGTTGCTACGTCACAGTTTCTGTGATGAAACGACGACTTCACCAGCGATCTCGTTATGTTTGACACGTACCAACGATCCGCCCCCTGCTGTGAGATCATTGGTCGTTGCTGTATGTCCTGGGCCATTTTTGGCTCGGAGTCCTGCTGGGCAGAATGGATCTGTATGTTTGACACCTATACCAACAATCTTGTTAATGACCTAGATGAGAACTTAAAGTGTGACACATAGCCGTGTAGTTGCATCACCCTTTCCGCACCCCCGCTGCATCGTTACTAAAGTCGTTGGGAAAATGACTGTGTGACATCTCACCAACGACTTAACAACGCTCTGGAAACTGTGAGGTAGTAACGATCTCGTTAACGATCTAGTTATGTGTGACTGACCCTTTAAATATGAGTGTCTGAACAAAGGGTCTGAATACTTTTGACCATGTCATATTTCAGTTTTTCTTGTTTAATAAATTTGCAAAAATTGTTTTTTTTCTGTCAAGATGGGGTGCAGAGTGTACATTAATGAGAAAAAAAATGAACTTTTTTGAATTTACCAAATGGCTATAATAAAACAAAGAGTGAAAAATGTAAAGGGGTCTAAATACTTTCCGTACCCACTGTAAATTGCTGGTACCATGTTGCATTTGCAGGGCTCCTAAAGCACTTATACAGCAGAAGCCCTCCACAAGTGACCCCATTTTGGAAACTAGACACCTCAAAGATAATATTTAGGGATATAGTAAGCAATTTGAGTCCACAGGTACTTCACCAAAATGTTGCTGGAGCACCAAATTTTCACTTTCAGGATATGGGCCCACGATCCGGCGACACTGCATCTTGGACGCAGTGTCAGCCCTCCTGCGGAGATGCGCGTGTGGGTCCACGGAAGAACGTAGCTTCCATACCCACTGCGGACTTTAGCTTTATTCTCCCCGTGGAGAACATTTGTGTATCTGCAGCATAAATTGACATGCTGTGTTTAGGGAAACCGCGCCGCATGTCAGTTTAAACTGCGTAGAAAACAAGCACAATGAGAATAGGATTTCTAGAAATCCCATTCACTGTGCTTCTACTGTACAATGCAACATTTTGGACGCAGCATAAACTTGCTGCGTCCAAAATGCTGCAAACGTCAATCGTGGGCATGCAGCCTAAAAAGCTAGGATAAATAGATGTGAAACACAATGTCCCACCCCCATACATGCTCTAATCTTGCAACTTTAGTGTCTCTCATGTGGCAAAAAAAAAAAAAAAGCTGTGGGGTCCCCCCCCTTTTTTTTTTTATAGCCAACTAGGGTAACAGACATCTGCAGCCTCACATTGACTGGTAATCCAAAACGGAGGTCACCGCATACTGTTTTTTTAAATGATTTATAAATTATAAACAAATCTATTTGCGGTAGCTGAAACCCTGTAGATTTTCCGACGCTGGGGTATGCTGTACCTTATTTCTTACAACTATTTTAAACCGTCAGTAAGGACTAAGCACCCTTAGCTGTCGCAGTTTTAAAATGTAATGCGGTCATCAAGAGGTTAAAATCATAAAATGTGATTTTCTGGATTTTTTTTTATTCTGTCACAATTGAAGTGTACCCACGATAAAAATTACAGACGTCTCCATTCTTTGTAGGTGGGAAAACTTGCAAAATTATTGTATCACTTATTTTCCCCACTGTTCCTCTTGGATTCCAATTGTTTAAGACTATTTTAGTGTGTAATCCATTGTTTTAGTGATGCACACTTTTTTATAGATTTATTTTTTTTTTTTTTTATAAATATAATTTTGTACCAAAAGGTAGGGGTATTTTGAGTACCGCTGAATGAGATCATCATACTTAAAGTCTAACTGTGGTTGCAGCAAAATGTACGTGTCGGCCTCTAGCTCCTCCTTCCATAGAGATTTATGAGCACTAACTCATCTCCTATCATCATATCGCAGTAATATGAAATCTGTATTCAGAGAAGACAGACTTTTACACATAACACCCAAAGTCCCATCCTTCCCTCCCCCCCAGATGAGAAACCAAAAATCAAACACACATTTGACTATTCCCCACATGTGATACATAGTTGTCGTAGCTCTCTATAGAGGATTCCATGACAAGTGATATATTAGAGGATCTAGATCAGCCACATACTTGTCCCAGTTAACATCATATATGCCTAAAGTTAGACACAAACAGGCAATGAATCCAGAAAAGGAGGTTACAGTTCCCGCAGCTGTACAATTTTTCAGTTATCTATACTATAGTTTAAAACAAAGTGCTAATAGCAAAATTCAATACAAAAAATGCTTAAAATATAATTTTTACTTTAGTTCTTTTTAAAAATTTAGGTCATCCTGACCCACAATTAAAAGGCAAACAACCAACAAACATATACAAGGTTTGGCCCCTCTTATTTATACAAGGGATATGTGCAAACCAAATTGCAATTAAATTTACACCGCTAATGATAATAAATTGGAATTGTCTCACCAAATTTCAAGGTGCCACTTTCTATTGAAGTGAATGGGGTCCTTTCAGTCATATAACGGAGCCATACAATTTTTAAATAAACTCCCTTCTCCAGAGTTACTATCCAATTGACCTTATTAAACTCTGATATGGTGGGGACTTGATCAGAGATCCAATATTGTGCTATTAATTTCCTTGCCATATATAACATACGAGCAACCGCCACTTTACCCTCCTCTTCCACGTTCAGATCTTCGATATACCCCAGGATACATACAAAGGGAGTAAGGCTCAGATATATGATATATACTCTATTAAAGGGAACCTGTCAGCAGAAATGTCCCCTAAAACCTAACAGATTCCCCCTCTGCAGCTCCTGGGCTGCATTCTAGAAAGGTCCCTGTTACGATTGTGCCCACTTTCTGACCGAAAAAAAGTGTTTATAAAGTTGTACCTTTTTGGCTTCTGATTCTGTAAATCCGTCACGGGGGCGGGCAGCCTGATGGCCGTTATTCTGCCCCCTGGTCCTGTATGCCGCCCCCATCGCTGATTTCAATACTTCTGGACGCCGCCCACTGCTCCAGCCATCCCCGCGCATGCCCAGTGCCCATCTCTCGGGGATGAGCACTGTGCCCAGCGTCACCGCTGGTGACGTGCACGCAGGGTTAAGATTATGGGCGGTGCTGTGATGTTTATTCCTAAGCAACCGCCCATAATCGCGGGACCGCGCTTTCCCCCTCGGCCTGCTTCTTTCTGCGCAAGCGCGCTGCTGCTGACCTCACTTCACCTCCTTCCCATCTTGCCCCGAGGCAGGAAATAGATGGGAAGAGCGCGGAGCAGTGACTACACCGAAAGCGCGGTCCCGCGATTATGGGCGGTTGCTTAGGAATAAACATCACAGCACCGCCCATAATCTTAACCCTGCGTGCACGTGACGCTGGGCACAGTGCTCATCCCCGAGAGATGGGCACTGGGCATGCGCGGGGATGGCTGGAGCAGTGGGCGGCGTCCAGAAGTATTGAAATCAGCGATGGGGGCGGCATACAGGACCAGGGGGCAGAATAACGGCCATCAGGCTGCCCGCCCCCGTGACGGATTTACAGAATCAGAAGCCAAAAAGGTACAACTTTATAAACACTTTTTTTCGGTCAGAAAGTGGGCACAATCATAACAGGGACCTTTCTAGAATGCAGCCCAGGAGCTGCAGAGGGGGAATCTGTTAGGTTTTAGGGGACATTTCTGCTGACAGGTTCCCTTTAATAATTGAGGTCACACCTCTCCAAAACACCTCCAGGCTAGGGCAGGACCACAACATGTGGAGCATAGACGCCAAGTCCACCCCACATCGTGGACACGTGGGATCCAGTCTGGCACCTATGCTAAATAAAAATTTTGGAGTACAATAGACTCGATGAATCACATACAGGTGAGACAATCTATGGGCTTCCCCCAGAGACAGGTCGGGTGTTCTTTCCAATATTTCCACCCACTGATGGGCCTCAATAGGCCCCATCTCCTGCTCCCATCTCTGCTTAGAGTTCGGTGAATGATGTATTAATAACCTGTCCAGTACTTCACCATCGAATACCGATATCAAGCCCGATGAGCCCCTTGAGAAAGCAATTCTCTGGATTATTCGATTACATTGTATCGTATGGCTGGCTATACTAACTTCAGCACGATATGCATGTCTTAATTGGAGGTATTTATAGAATTCACCATTCAAAAACCCAAACTCTAATTGTAACGTGGAGAATTCTTTAAAGTTGCCTCCGTCCATTAGCGGCGCGAGTCTGGCCAGTCCTCTCCCCCTCCAACCCCCAAACCCCTCCAGCTTATTTAAATTGGGTAGCCATGGGGTGTCCCAGACAGAGGCAAACTGCGACGGCCCCTTAATGTCCTGTATTTCTTTAATTTTAACCCGCAGTTTATGTATCAACAGAAGGGTAGGCATAGATTCCGATGAAGAGTTAAATTTACCTGCTTCTAGGACCTCGTAGAGGCTAGGTGACTTGAAATATTGCAGCAATAACATTCTTTGCGGGCGGCTGCAAAGTATGCCCATTGATTTGGCACTGAGAGTCCTCCATTGCCTTTGCTCCTCTGTAGCGTTTCTAATTTAATTCTTGGACTACGCCTCCTCCTGATCAATTCCCTGAAAAGTGAGTTAACTTTATAGAAATATCTCTGGGGTATCCAATGTGGAGAATTATGTAGGACGTATAGCAGCTGAGGCATCCATATCATTTTCACCAGGTTCGCCCGTCTTACCACTGACAGGTAGACGGGTCCATATGTCAACTTTATCCTTGAATTTTTTAAGGATTGGGGTGAAATTGAGTGTGGTATAATCAATCATTCACTCTAGCAGTAACATTGATTCCCAGATATTTAAATTGCGAGGAAATTTGTAGACCTGAAGGAGCATATCTAGGGATATTGTCCAAGTTATCCACAGGGAGCAACACAGACTTCCCCCAATTTATAGCTAGCCTGGAATATTTCCCAAACCTCTGAATCACCTCTATGGCCATTGGTAATGAGATCGATGCGGCTGACAAAAAGAGGAGTGTATCATCCACATATAGGGCCACTTTTTCTTCTCGATCCCCTCTTCTAAAGCCCGCTATATTTGGGTGTCTGCGCAGGATCTCGGCCATGGGCTCTATAGCCATAGAAAACAGAAGAGATGAGAGAGGACACCCCTGACGAGTGCCCCTGGTCAGATTAAATGTTGAAGTGAGCCTGCCATTAACACGAATTCTGGCAGTGGGCCTGCCATATAATAATTTTACCCAGGAGATAAAATCCTCACCTAACCCGAATTTATGGAGGACCACTCACAAAAATTTCCATTCTATGGAATCGAATGCTTTAGCAGCGTCTAGGGAGCAGATAACCCGGGTGACAGAGTTATCTACTGGTAGTTGTAGGTTGAGGTGCAGGCGCCTGATGTTAACCGCTGTGGATCTAGAGGGCATAAAGCCAGACTGGTCAGAATGAATCAGAGAGGAAATCACCTTGTTCAATCTAGATGCCAATACCTTGGCTATAATTTTAATATCAGTGGTAAGGAGAGATATTTGTCTCTATGCATCAGGAAGTAAGGGGTCCTTACCTGGTTTAAGTATGACCACCACAATTGCCTCCTGCATTGATGGAGGAAGGCTGCCCGTTTTGACCGCTCCTTGGAACGTTTCCAGGAGCTGCGGTAATAGGATGTCCCCAAATTTTTTGTATATTTCTATGGGAAGACCATCCGATCCCGGGGACTTTCCATTAGACATACTGTAGAAGTCACCGCCAGCTGCAGTTCCTCCAATTGCATTGGGCCATTAAGGTAGACCCGATCCGACTCAGTTAACCTAGGAAGAGGTATGTCTTCAAGATATGAGTCAATCTGTTCCTCATTAAAGCTTAACTTGGAAGTATATAATTGCTGGTAAAAGTCAGCAAAAACCTGCAAAATCCTCTCTGACTCATTGACCACAGATCCCGTGGAGTCCCTTAGCGCTCCAACAAAGGAATTTCCCTGCTGTGCCCTAGCTGTCACAGCCAATAGATGTCCTGCCTTTCCCCCCCCCTCTTCAAAAAATTTGTGCTGCGAAAACATTCGCCCATTCTTGGCCTTTTTTCCTGAGATGAAGATCATATGACTTCTGGGCCTCATTCCACTCCAGCATATTCTGAGTGGTTGCCGACTCTATGTACTGACGTTCCGTAGACTGAACCCTGTCCCGGAGAAATAACCCAAACTGATGTGACCGAGTCTTAGATCTACTAATCCCCTGTATTAATGCCCCCCTCAAACAGGCCTTCATGGCATTCCATATAACATTTTGAGAAATATCTTCCTGCACATTTTCTTTAAAGTAATGGTTTAAAGTAGTGACAATAGGGTCAGTCTCAATAACTTGCAGCCAAAAAGGGTTCAGAGACCAGGTGATAAGAGTTATAAGGCTCAGGGATAAGTTGGAGGCAAGTCACCATGGGTGAATGGTCCGAGATGGCTCTAAGTAGGCAAGATACCGACTCCACTAGTGACAACACTCCCGAAGACCCCAGTGTCATATCTATTCTGGATAGGGATTCATGTGACTTAGAATAGCAGGAGAATTGACGAACCCCCGGGTGTCCCACCCTCCACACATCCGTCAGTGCCAAATCCTTTAATGTCTCACCAAAGCTTGAAATAGGTAATGTCGCCATAGAGGGGTCATTGTTAAATTTATCCTAATATGGGTGAATAGTATTATTAAAATCCGCCATACATAGTACCTGTACACCCAAAATCTCCTGCATAGCCTCCGCCACCATCTTTATAACCCCAATATTATAAGGTGGAGGAATGTATACCCCCATTAGCAACAACTCTTAATTCAGAATTTTACACCGAACCCAGAGAAACCTCCCCTCCCTGTCTACTTTAGATGCAATGGGTTCAAACGGTATGGCTCTATGTACCAATAAGCTGACCCCCCTGGAATAAGATGAAAAAGTAGAATGATAACCATAGCTGATCCATGATCTATTCAGGTATGTTATTTTTTCCTCATCTAAGTGAGTTTCCTGTAGACAGACTATAGCGGGGAAGTGATCCCTGACAAAATCCGTAACAGCCGCCCTCTTTGTGGGATCCCCCAAACCACGGACATTCCACGTTAAGATATTAACCTTTCCCGCCATACCAGACGAGTAAAAGCATTTTGCTCTTCCAACAATCCCCCCATGACATCACACACTCTTGATCCCCTCCCTGTAGGACCTTAGAGAGCAAGATCATATAGAGAACCATGACATTGGTAATATTATACATTCCTGGTTTCCCATAAAACCCAAAAGAAAAACCACCTTCAAAAAAATTGAGGCCGAACAGCAGCCTAACAACCATAACCGCTAACAAGTTGACAGTAGGGTCTATCAAAATACTCCTCTCCAGTAGGAGCCCAGACCAAAAGATAAACTACTGTCCAAAACTACTACTCCTACCCTTTGGGAGACGTATTCTATTCAAAGGACTCTTAGTCCGTGGCAAGCTCCTTTTAAGACTTTACTTGAAACTACTTTTTCTCCTTCCCTTTTCTCTCCTTCCCTCCCCCCACCTTTGCATACCTTTATGGTGCAGCCCCTCCCTTCCTCCCCCCTATAACAATGCCCAAATGAAAATTCTGTGGAGCGCGGGGAGAAAAAGAAAAAAAGGAGGAGAGCGAGAAAGAGAAAAATGAAAAATGGAGGTGAAGGGCGAGGGTGCAAGAAGGAGAAGTAAAAAGGAGAACAGTCAATGAAGCCCATTGACCATAGAAAGTCCTGGGGGACATACTTGTGTTCAGCAGTGTAATGCAACCATAACAAACTTCTCCCTTTACTGTTCTTAAAACTGCGTTTTCATCCCCTTTTTGCAACCCCCTCCCTCACATGAATCCTCCATAATACATCTTCCCCACATCTCAAATATAGAAATAGAAAGGAGAAAATGAGGGGGGGGGGGGGAAAGGGGAGGGAAGGGAAAACACCACCCACAGAGGAAAAGCTAAAGAAAGCCCGTGGACCACAAGCAGCCTCGGGGGACAAACTTTAAATTTAGAAGCACAATATAACCAGTCCTTCATGTAAAATTATCACCCAAGTGTAATTGTCAACATAGGACAAAAGTCTGCTTCATTCAGGAGGTGGGCTCCGTCGCTTCCTTGAATCCCGGATGGTTTTCTCATGTTGATCCAACCAGCCCTGTGCGTCCTTCGGGGCTTCAAAAAAAAATGTGTAGAGTTCATAGCCACCACTCGGAGTCGTGACGGATACAGCATCGAATAGGATATATCCAGCTGATGTAATCTACGTTTAATGTCCAGAAACTGTGCCCTCTTTTTTTGGACCTCTACCGAGTAGTCAGGAAAAAGTGACACTTTCTGACCATTTATAGAGAGGTTTGGGATATTTCTTGCTGCTCTTAGAATGTTATCTCTATTTCTGTAGTGCAGGATCTTCATAAGCACCGTGCGTTGAGGGGCCCCTGGTGGGAGGGGTCTGGTAGGGACCCTATGAGCCCGCTCAATAGCAAATAACGGGGTCAACGTATCCTTTCCAAAAGTCTTTATAATCCAATCTTCAAAATATTCAGCAGGTAGTGTTCGATCCGCTCTCTCCGGCACTCCCACTAGACGGATGTTACTTCTGCGCAGGCGGTTCTCCAGGTCATCCTGTTTAGCTTGGATGCCATCAATATTTCTACCGTACACCTGCATCTTCTGCGACATTGGCCACAATACATCATCCATTTCGCTCACTCTCTCCTCCAGGGCGGTGGTTCTTTCAGCCTGTTGCTTCACATATTTTCTCACACTAGCCAAATCCCTTGTGAGGCAGCCCACTTGGAATGTGAGATTATTGAGGGAGGTGTTGCAGACTCCTATAGCTGCCATGATATCAGACAAAGTGGGTTCTCTTTGGACATCTGCACTTTCCTGGGCAGAGGGATTTAAATTTAGGGATTTTTGCTGCAGTCCATCTGTAAGCTGCGATCGGGGAGGTGGAGACAGGATCTCTTCTTCCTCCTCCATTATGGCTTGTGGGTCCTGCAACTCCTGGGCCTTCTCCTGCAGCTGCTGCTTAGCTTGGGGTGACCCAGAGGCTGTCCCTTTAGCACCGGGTTCCAGGCCTGGGGAGCTGTGTCTGGCAAATTGAGCCAGGCGTGCTGCAGCAGTTTTCTGCTGTGCTGCAGATCTGCCTCTTTTTCCCGCCACTCCTGCACCTGTGGCACCATCTCATGTAGCCTTCCCCACGCTTCTGGGTGGCCCCATCTTAACTCCTCTCTCCCCCACGACTGATTTGCTCTCCCAAGGGATCCCTTTTGCAGACCCTCACTCACCGCCGCTGGCTCCGGAGCACTCCCTCCTCTAGGGCACAGGGAGGTGAAGCTGGAGGGCACCGAGACCCAGGGACACCGCGCCCGCAGTTCAGTGATTACCAGACTGGCGTCTCCCCGCCGGTACCGCCTCTCCTCCCGACCGCTCCTGGGATAATATAGTGAAGCTCCGGGTCCTGCAGCAGGCAAGCTCTTATCTTGTTCCTGCCGCCGGGCCCGCTCCACGCTCCTCCGTCTGCCTTGAGCGCCGTGCACAAGATGGCCGCCGCTGCCTGAACGCCTGGCAGGGCTCCAGCGTCTATCACTGCTCCTGGCTTTCCTGGCACTCGCACCGCACCTGCAAATGCTCCGCTGCTTGTGCTCCTCTCTGGGGGTCCCCAGGTGGACAATCACAGCCTCCTCCACCGGGATATCAACAGGATTCAGTGTCAGGATCGCCACAAACATGTCCGTCTAGCTCCAGACCATAGCCACGCTCCCAAAACGATGGTTACTGTTTAGGTTTCTCTTTGGATAGTAGAGATCACCAGAGCAAACAATACCCTTATCTAAGTAATAGTGTAGTTTTCCATTCCAAAATGAACAATAATAAGACAAGGTAGTGTGTCACTTTATTCATGCTGCCCAAACTGCAGGTGGCATGAATATTACCCTTGCTGCACTATAGCAGCCAAAAACATTTCTCTGACATGTTGGATCCTGCCAGGAATGAGACTAGTCCGGCTTAATGCCCGGCTGGCTTCTCCCAGCACCACTCCAACTGATTGATAGGTTGATTGATGGCTCTCTCCCACAATGAGACACCTGTCAATCACTTACCGCAGCGCTGCAAGAAGCCAACCGTTGGCAGAAACAGACTATATTCATATATGCTAATTGTTAAGTGCTGCAAAATATGTTTGCTCTATATAAAAAAAAAATTATTATTATTATGTTCCCCAACCAGACTGTAGAAGTATATTTTCTCTGTAACACCAGAATGTTTCAGACAGTGATATACCTCGCTGCAATCATGCAGTCAGGATCTGAGTTATGCTGCCCGTTATTTTGGCAGCATAAATCAGCTGACGCGTTTCCTTTGATAAACATTCATTCTGGACATTACTGCTCACTAAGAGGACATATTTAAAAAGCATTAAGTTCTGAAGGGGTCAGGGCCGCCATCAGGGCAATACAACCATGACTGGTGTACGGGGCCCAGTGAAGAGGGGGGCCCAGCCGGGCCTGGGGTAATTACTTAGCTTTATGAAGCCCCGGCCGGGCCCCCCTTTTCACCGGGCCCCAATCACAGCAGCAGCAGAGGGGCCTTGAGGAGTCGCTTCAGCCACTGCAAATGACTAAGGTGCAAGTGAAGTCTTTCTAGGGCATCGCATGCAAATTAGCCATGTGTTGGGAAGCAAGGTGAGTGGAGCAGAGCAGGGATGTGGCGTATCATCCCGCAGCCCAGCGTGATGAGATCATCACTCTGCACCTCATGATCACACTGCTGCAGAGGAGGTGTGGAGGTGGTGAGGACACTGCATCCAGCGGGGAAAGGTAGGAGCTCCGTGAGCTGAAGATTGCTGGAAGTCAGTAGCGTAGCTACTGGAGGGGGCTATTACCCTGGGTCCATGACCTAAAAGACGCCACCCGGAGCTACTGCCACCCAGGGCCATGTTAAGACACAGTTTTGTTTTTAAACTCCATTTCCCTTTGCTGGGACAATTTTCAAATCTGGCAGTTCTTTAAGGGGGGAGTGGAGGGGGAAGAATAGTACATAGGCGCTGCAGAGGCAGGGAAGCGCTGCAGAGGCAGGGAAGCTCTAATCTTCTCCAGACACAGATGGAAGAAAATACCTGCAATGACATCAAGCCCGTGTGGGAGGAGCGAGGAGATAAAAGAAGTTGTAGAAGATGAGGGCACATGTGACAGGTAATGAGGGAAGAGGAAGATATAGGTGGGCGCAGGCTGTGTGGGATTGGGGTTTGCAGGGTGTGTGGGATAGAGAAGTGCAGACTGTAACAGAGGGGTAAACATGGTTACCTGGTTAGGGGCCCATTCAGAAATTTTGAGCCCCTTGAGTCGAACACCTAGCTACACTTCTGCCGGGGGTGGTGGGGGGCTGCCGTCCCCAGCTCCTGCCTTGATTCAGCTGGATGTGCATCGGAGGGCGCACATCCAGCTGAAATGCATAGCTGCTCAGAGAGGATGCCACGCGATGTGGGAGTCGGGGAAAGTGAGTAAAATGTTTGTTTTTTTCTTTTTGCAGCAAATATACAAGGAGAGGCCCAGGAAAGGGACATATATACAAGAATGAGGACATATGTACCAAGAAGGGGACATATATACCAGAATGTGCCCAGGAGGGGGGATATACATACCAGCAGGGGCGCAGGATGGGCTATACCTATATATATGCATATGTATATCAGGATGGGACAAATAAACCAGGATGGGGACATATATCAGGAGGGTCCCAGGATGGTAACCTATATACCAGGAAGGGCCCAGGAGGATAACATATATATACCCGGAGGATGACATATACTAGAAGGATATTATACAGAAAGGCAGTGTGTGTGTGTGGGGGTGAATAGTATACACAGGGGCAGTGTATGTGTAGGGGGAATATTATACAGAGGAGCAGTGTGTGCAATAATATTATACAAAGGAGTAGTGTGTGTGTGTGTGTGTGTGTGTGTGTGTGTGTGTGTGTGTGTGTGTGTGTGTGTGTGTGTGTGTGTGTGTGTGTGTGTGTGTGAGATATACATGGGGGAGTGTGGGAGAGTTATGGAGAAGGACAGTGTAGAGCAGTCATGGCGAACCTTTTACAGGCCGAGTGCCCAAACTGTAGCCCTAAACCCAATTTTTTTTCCGAAGTGCCAACCAATCCTATCATGTAAATAATTGATTGTAATCTTACCTTTGCAGTCTTCTCTTTTCCTCAGCAGGGGGCATCACGCTCATGCGTGCTTACCACACATTGAAGCTGGGACCCTGCCCTTTCCAGACACAGCAGTTGGATTGATCTTTCTGGAACAAATTGCAGCATATTAGACAGAGATTTTAGCATGGAATGCAATCAGATGTCACCCTGTAATCCACATCTACATTTCAAAGTGTGAACATCTTGAAATCCCATAAAGACGTACGAGTTGCTATCCTCCCCTTTCATTGTGTAGTTATGTCCCCCCCTTCCTGGGCCACTTCTTGGTAAATATGTCCCGAATCCTGATATATATTTCCTACATTCTGGTATATTTGTCCCCATCATGGCCCCATCCTGGTAAATATACCTCATCCTGGTAAATGTCCTCCATCCTGGTAAATGTACCCCAATCTGGCAAGTTCCCCCATGCTGGTAAATGTACCTCCATTCTGACATATTTCCCACCCTTGTAAATGTTCCCCCATCCCGGCATGTACCCCATTCCTGGTAAATGTTCCCAATCCTGGTTATTGTACCCCCACCCAGGCAAATGTCCCTCTTCCTAACATGTACCCCCATCCTGGTAAATGTCCACCTTTCTGGCATGTTCCCCTTCCTGGTAAATATTCCCCATCTTAACATGTTCCCCCTCCTGGTAAATGTACCCTATCGTGGCATGTTTCCTCCATCCTGGCATGCATGTGTCTCCCCCCCCATGCTGGCATGTATGTCCCCCCCCCATGCTGGCAAGTGTGTGTCCCCCCCCCCCATGCTGGCATGTATGTGCCCCCCCCATGCTGGCATGTATGTGTGTCCCCCCCCCACATGCCAGCATGGGGGGGGGGGCACACACCAGCATGTGTGTCGTCCCCCCATATGCTGGCATGTGAGTTCCCCCCCCCATATGCTGGCATGTGTGTTTCCCCCCCCCCCCCATATGCTGGCATGTGTGTTTCCCCCCCCCCCATATGCTGGCATGTGTGTTTCCCCCCCCCATATGCTGGCATGTGTGTTTCCCCCCCCATATGCTGGCATGTGTGTTTCCCCCCCCCCCATATGCTGGCATGTGTGTTTCCCCCCCCCCCCATATGCTGGCATGTGTGTTTCCCCCCCCCCCATATGCTGGCATGTGTGTTCCCCCCCCATATGCTGGCATGTGTGTTCCCCCCCATATGCTGGCATGTGTGGTCCCCCCCCCCCATATGCTGGCATATGTGTCCCCCCCCCATATGCTGGCATGTGTGTCCCCCCCCCCCATATGCTGGCATGTGTGTGTGTTCCCCCCCCCCCCATATGCTGGCATGTGTGTTTCCCCCCCCATATGCTGGCATGCGTGTTCCCCCCCCAATATGCTGGCATGTGTGTTTCCCCCCCCCCCCTATGCTGGCATGTGTGTTCCCCCCCTATGCTGGCATGTGTGTTCCCCCCCCCATATGCTGGCATGTGTGTTCCCCCCCCCCCATATGCTGGCATGTGTCCCCCCCCCCCCATGTGCTCCATCCCCCATGCTGCGCACTCCCCATCGTGCTCCATCCCCCATGCTGCCCACTCCCAATAGTGCTCCATCCCTCATGCTGCGCACCCCCCATCGTGCTCCATCCCTCATGCTGCGCACCCCCCATCGTGCTCCATCCCTCATGCTGCGCACCCCCCATCGTGCTCCATCCCTCATGCTGCGCACCCCCCATCGTGCTCCATCCCCCATGCTGCGCACCCCCCCATCGTGCTCCATCCCCTATGCTGTGCACCCCCATCGTGCTCCATCCTCCATGCTGCGCACTCCCCATCGTGCTCCATCCTCCATGCTGCGCACCCCCATCGTGCTCCATCCCTCATGCTGCGCACCTCCCATCGTGCTCCATCACCCATGCTGCGCACCCCCCATCGTGCTCCATCCCCCATGCTGCGCACTCCCCATCGTGCTACATCCCCGATGCTGCGCACCTCCATGTGCTCCATCCCCCATGCTATAATAGTTCTCCTATTATACTCAGAGAGGAGTATAATAGGAGGACTATAATAAGAGGAGTCGTCCTGGGCGGAGAGGAGTATAATGCCGGCTCCCTGCACATGTGTACCAGGAGCCGGTGTACGCTGGTAACTATGATACACCTCGGGTAACTAAGGGACCTTAGTTACCCGATGTGTATAATGGTTACCAGCGTACACCGGCTCCGTCACGATCCCAGCAGCGCAAGGTTATGTCTGGCAATGCGTGCGGAGGGCCGGGGCGAGCGGCCAATCCATGCGGGGGCGGAGCCGAGGCGAAGCGAGCGGCCAATCCATGCGGGGGGCGGAGCCGAGGCGAGCAGCCAATCCGTGCGGGGGGGGCAGAGCCGAGGCGAGCGGCCAATCCGCTGTTTGTCACCGTAAGGACACAATTTTGGAGCAAGACAGACAGAATAAGGCAATATATATATATATATATATATATATATATATATTTATTTATGTTTATATATTAGTGGATATAAAATATATACACATACACACGCACACACACACACACAAAACTCACCTTCCTGCACACGCTCCCCCGCTGCGCGCCGCTGGGTCCTCAGATCCCACGCGGCCAGAAGACGTCATTACGCTGGCGCCGCTCACTGACGCTGCTCCGTCTCCTAGGCAACAGACCTGCGGCCTGGGAGAGGAGGAATGTCTCCTCCGCTCCAACACAGCTTTGAACTGCTGGCGCCACCGCACCAGCAGTGCAAAGCGGCAGGATCAGGCGACAGCACGCGTGCCATAGGTTCGCCATCACTGGTGTAGAGGGTGTATTATGGAGAGGGGCTGCTTAGGGGGTGTATTAATTTTCTGAGGGAAATACTTCACTTTCTGCATCAGCGTCAAGGATGCTACCACTTTTGGCCTTGAGAGAGTGTAATGTTTATATGTATATATTATATATATATATATATATATACACACACATACATACACACACATACATACACACACACATATATATACATATACACACACATACATACATACACACACACCGTACAGACCAAATGTTTGGACACACCTCATTCAAACTTTTCTTTATTTTCATGACTCTTCAAATTGTAGATTCACATTGCAGGCATCAAAACTATGAATTAACACAAGTGGAGTGATATACTTACCAAAAAAAAAAAGTGTTAAACAACTGAAAATATGTCTTACATTCTAGGTTCTTCAAAGTAGCCACCTTTTGCTTTGATTACTGTTTTGCACACTCTTGGCATTCTCTTGATGAGCTTCAAGAAGTAGTCACCGGAAATGGTTTTCACTTCACAGGTGTGCCCTGTCAGGTTTAATAAGTGGAATTTATTGCCTTATAAATGGGGTTAGGACCATCAGTTGTGTTGTGCAGACGTCTGGTGGATACCCAGCCGATAGTCCTACTGAATAGACTGTTAGACTTTGTATTATGGCAAGAAAAAAAGCAGCTAAGTAAAGAAAAACGAGTGGCCATCATTACTTTAAGAAATGAAGGTCAGTCAGTCCAAAAAAATTGGGAAAACTTTGAAAGTGTCCCCAAGTGCAGTGGCAAAAACCAAACGCTACAAAGAAACTGGCTCACATGAGGACCGCCCCAGGAAAGGAAGACCAAGAGTCATGTTAAGGTTCCCGTTTCTGGGGATCTGCGTGTCTCCTTATCCTTTGCTGTGGTCTGGCTATGCTATATCTTGGTCCCAGGTCTGTGTGGCGCTGGAGACTATGTTCTGATTCCATGCTACTGAGCATGTGCGAGCGCTGGAGACTAAGTCCTAACTTGGAGCCACTACACATGTGCGGTTGACATCATCGCTGACACGAGGTCATGTCTGACACATTCTAAGCCGACTAGCCGCTGGTCATGTGCTTAGGACACTTTGCTCTGTGATAGGCCAGCGTGACGTCATTGCTGACGATTCTCGCAGCGGTTTGGCTGGTGTCCTCCATCTTGGATGAGGCACAGAGTCTATACAAGACCCTGACGCACGCTGCTCTTCGCTCAGTCCTCTTTGTTCCTGCATAGGAGTAGACGCTCTGTGCATATCCCTTGCGGCACCTATTGTCTATCTAGGTGAGCGTTATCGGTAGGGTAACGCTCTTGTACCTTATGCTGTGGTCCGTATCCTCGCACCTTAGTGGAGCGGACATAGGCAGGTGCTTGCTGCACATTGTCTGACTGGGCCTTGTGGTTCTACTCTGAGGTGAGCGCAATCGGAAGGGTAGCGCTCTTGTACCTTTCAGCCGCACTGTTGTCCGTGTCCTCACACCGTAGTGGAGCGGACATAGGTAGGTCAGGTGGTCGTTGCCTTCTAGGGTAACGCTCCACTACGCTGCCTCCTGCAGCAGTCCGTATCCTCGCACACTAGGGGAGCGGTCATAGGCAGGAGTTTCAAGCTAGCAGCATTGCTGCTGTCCGTATCCTTGCACCGCAAGTGGAGCGGACATAGGTAGGTGCCATATTGCACACACTACACTTAGTCTCTGTGACTGTTAACTGAGACAGGTGCTTTCACGCTCACAGATTGTGAGACTCCTTTGCACTTTTATGTTGTATTCCTCACTCTTTTGCATTTCCACTCCTATGTTATGCTAAGAGGTAGTTGCTGTGACTTAAACAGTATACGCCGCTATTGGTCTTGGTAACACTGTGACGTAACAGTGTCAGTACCGCTTTGGTGGTACAGGTTTCCCCTATCCTCTGCCCTACTCTGCAGCAGAGCTCTGCACGGTGGACCCTGTCGGATAGCCTTCCATTCCCTTATTATCCGACAGCCCCCGTAACAAGTCACCTCTGCTGCGGAGGATAAGTTTATCCGAGTCACCAGCCTCAGAAATCGCAGGTTAACAGCAGCTCAGATTAGAGACCAGGTCAATGCCACACAGAGTTCTAGCAGCAGACATCTCTAGAACAACTGTAAAGAGGAGACTTTGTGCAGCAGGCCTTCATGGTAAAATAGCTGCTAGGAAACCACTGCTAAGGACAGGCAACAAGCAGAAGACACTTGTTTGGGCTAAAGAACACAAGGAATGGACATTAGGCCAGTGGAAATCTGTGCTTTCGTCTGATGAGTCCAAATTTGAGATCTTTGGATCCAACCATAGTGTCTTTTTGCAACGCAGAAAAAGTGAACAGATGGACTCTACATGCCTGGTTCCCACCGTGAAGCATGGAGGAGGAGGTGTGATGGTGTGGGGGTGCTTTGCTGGTGACACCGTTGGGGATTTATTAAAAATTGAAGGCATACTGAACCAGCATGGCTACCACAGCATCTTGCAGCGTCATGCTATTCCATCCGGTTTGCATTTAGTTGGACAATCATTTATATTTCAAAAGGACAATGAGCTCAAACACACCTCCAGGCTGTGTAAGGGCTATTTGGCTAAGAAGGAGAGTGATGGGTTGCTACGCTAGATTACCTGGTCTCCACAGTCACCAGACCTGAACCCAATCGAGATGGTTTGGGGTGAGCTGGACCGCAGAGTGAAGGCAAAAGGGCCAACAAGTGCTAAGCATCTCTGGGAACTCCTTCAAGACTGTTGGAAGACCATTTCCGGTGACTACCTCTTGAAGTTCATCAACAGAATGCCAAGAGTGTGCAAAGCAGTAATGAAAGCAAAAGGTGGCTACTTTGAAGAACCTAGAATATAAGACATATTTTCAGTTGTTTCACACTTTTTTGTTAAGTATTTCATTGCAAATGTGTTAATTCATAGTTTTGATGCCTTCAATGTGAATCTACAATGCTCAGTCATGAAAATAAAGAAGAGGTATATATGGTGTGAACACTGCACTATTAAGGGTGGTATTGAGGTGCTAGTGAGAGGACCGAGGTCCGGACTATAGAATACAAATTCAAAACACTGCACTCTCATCAGCATGAGGTAATAGTAAAAGAAAGTCAACAGATTCGTTTAAATCGTGCAAAATGAGTGTCTTTATTTATGAACAAAGTAGGTGGGAGGGACTACTTTGTTCATAAATAAAGACACTCATTTTGCACGATTTAAACGAATCTGTTGACTTTCTTTTACTATTACCTCATGCTGATGAGAGTGCAGTGTTTTGAATTTGTATGAAAATAAAGAAAACGCTTTGAATGAGGAGTGTCCAAACGTTTGGTCTGTACACACACACACACACACACACACACACTTTTTCCAAGAATGGTGGTGAGAGTGTGTAAGGTCTGAGGGGTGGAGGTACAGCTGGGGTGAAGGCTGGGTGGAGTCTCAAGGGGACCCAAACATTTTGCTAGTAAATAGCCCTGAAATTCCTAGTGGCAACCCTAGAAGGGGCATTACCTTGGATCCACTCTGGGCATCATAAGTTAATAAGGGCACACTTGGGGGCACATTACTACTTTAAAAGGGGACACTATAGCCTTTAAAGGCGCACACATAGGAGACATTACAATGCTAATATTTCCAAAGTACAGGATTAAGAGCCTACTCACACATGCGATGTTCTTGTATGATGCTATCCGAGGTTTTCATGGAGAGCACACATACCCGATACTCTGGGGCCCAGAAAAATCACAGAACCATGTCCAATTTGATTAAAGGGAACCAATCACCAGAATTTTCTATATAACCTAAAGCCAGTGCTATACTGGCACTATCACGCTGATTCTATACATATTTTCAGTTGTCAGCTAGGATGTATAGGTTTTCAAACACAAGCAAGTAAAGTTTGTAAAATCATCAGCTTGTTGAGTGACAGCAGCTGCCGATCAGCTGATAGCTGGGGTGGGTATTCATAGTTATCCCCTCCCTGTTACTTATGCTAATTCTATTATACAATAGTTTTACTTTGTGACAAGGAGGACCCATGCAGATGTCATACCCATGTGACCAGAAAGTGGGGCCTCAGCCAACATAGCTGATACTAGGAAGCAACATTTTTCTGTTGGTTGAGGCCCGGCCCCTTCTGTCACATGGGTATGACATCAGCACAGGTCCTTTTAGACACAAAGTAAAACGATTGTATAATAGAATTAGTATAAGTAACAGGGGGAGGAGATAACTGAATACCCACGGCAGCCATCAGCTGATCATTCAACAAGCTGCTGATTTCACAAACTTTACTTGCTTGTTTCAAAACCTATACATCCTAGCAGAGCTGTGGAGTTGGAGCTCATTTTGGTGGAGTCGGCATAAAATGCACCGACTCATACTTCTAAAATATATAATAAATTGGGGACAGTAGTGCAATGCAGAATGTGCTGAATATTTTTTCATAGGAATTTGGGAAACTTATGAAATGTCCTATAAATGGCTGTTCTATTCCTGATCTAATGCTACATTCACACACAGCGTTTTTGCTGCGTTTGAGGATACGTTTGTCAGCTGCAAAAGCAGATCAGCTTTTTTTATATAAAAAAAAAAAAAGTCGCATCACCTGAAAGGTTTTTGAGATCCTAAATAATGCTTTCAATTTCAAATCAGGGCTGTGGAGTTGGAAAGCCAAACCTTCGACCCCGACTCCTCAATTTCCCTTGCACCGACTCAGACTCCACGGCTCCGACTCCCACATATATTGCTTACAGTTAAGTGAAAAATGTATTGTAGTACAATGTGAAACATCAGACATTTAATTATTTTTACGATACAATAATCAAGATATTTAGATAGAACATAAAATATATTTATTGGAATAGAACTTTAGAACACAAAAAACTAATAAATTGTAAATATGTAATACAATATGTAATATACAGTAGATTACACATATATATATATATATATATATATATATATTATATACATACATACATACATATACACACACACACGACCTCGAATCTGACCCAATTTTAAGGCTAGAGAATAACCTCTCTACAGTAACTTGGGTTGGAGGCAAAGCCGTAACCACATGGGCAATATCTCTAACAATTCCAGGTATAAAGGAATTGCCTCATGCACAATCACTTTTGATGAACGGTTTAATTTTTCTATTTCTTTGAGAGCAAGTGAAAAATTTTACTGAAATCTGGTCAATCTGCTTGCAATAGGAGATGGAGTGAAATCTTTTTCCTTGCGGCAATGCTTTGCCTGCTCCATGTCATCCAAATACTTATCAAAGTTAAACTCCCCATCTGATGAGGATAAGATATGGCAGCAGTAGCACTGTCAGGCCTCAAGTCCTCTTGCGCCTGGCAGTCCTGTAGCCACTCATCCTAACTGCTACCTCACTCAAAGCTTCTTTTCCTTTAGTAAGCTGTTGATCATCAAGCAGTATACGATGACTTGGGTCCACATAAACAGCTGCCAGAAGAATTTTATTTTCCAATAGCTGTTTCTCTCCGTTTCATTGAAGCAGAAATGCCATCTGGGATTAAACATCCTCTTTGGGACAGGCAAAATAGCAAGTTCTTCCACTCCCTTATGAAAATGTCAGGAGTTAAATCCTCAGCTTGTAATTTTTTTTATTCACGGTAAATGGGTGATTAAGCAATTCCTTCAATTCAGCCACCTGTGTCCATTGACCTTCATTTAAGGTTACTTGAGGGTTCACCATATCTATAAGAAACAATTTTAGTTCAAGCAATCGCTTAGTCATTAAATAAGTGCTGCCTCACCGAGTGGCTTGATCAACAATTTCCCCTTTCCCAGCACGTCTCTTCAAGATGGAATCAATTTTAGGGGTTCTGGCGGCAATAACCAACTTTCTCACTTTTCCAGTCAGATTTCCAGCATGTCCGCCCAGTTTCACACATCCGGCTTTTCGTCGGTTTGGCGGATGTGGCGCACGCCAGTACAGTACGATACAGTACAGTGGCAGCGCCACAACTTCAGGGTCACATGCTCCGGTCAAATGAAAGCATGTGACCGTCGTTTGTCGCGCTGCCACTGTACTGTATACACTGTACTGGAGTGCACCGCATACGCCAAACCAGCGAAAAGATGGATGTGTGAAACCGGGGTCCCTCTTGCAGACTCTTATTGCCAGCTGCAGCTTGTGCACAACACAGCGCATGCGATTAATATGAAAGTGTTTTGAAGCAGCTTCAACAAGATCATCTAATCCTAAAGTATCATTTTGCTGTTGTTCTGTTGTAATATCGGTTTGTTCCTCAGTTACATGAACAGCACTGTGGCTCCATCTCACACATACTAAATCCTAAATTTTCTTCTAGATGTTGTTCATTACTCTTATTCATCAGTTTAATTGTACTTATGTTTGAAGCATTGTCCGTTACAATGGCAAGAACCTGCTCTTTTTTGAGTTTGTAATCTTGCAGAACTTTTTCCACTAAGGCCTGGAGAAACTGGCTGGTGTGATGAGCTTTACTATCTTTTACTGCCAGTGTCTTGCTAACAATTTCTTTTTTGTCACAAACATATCGAACATTGATGGCAAAATAATTCAGTGAAATGCAGTGACTCTGGGCATCCCAGTAAAGGCAATGGGTGAAAAGATAGGACATTCAGACACATCGTGTTGTGAGGATCCTCACAAAGAATAAGCATGTCAGTTTGTGTGGTGTTTTTCTAATCTGCTTTTGCTATTGAAAGCATTATTTATGAGCTCAGAAACCTTTCAGGTGACGCGTTTTTTTTAAAAAGCTGATCTGCTTTTGCAGCTGAAAAACATATCCTCAAAAAACGCAGCAAAAACACTGAATGTAGCCTTAAGGCCGCTTTACACGCTGCGACAGCGCTCAAGCGATCTCGTTGGGGTCACGGAATTTGTGACGCACATCCAGTCGCTTTAGCGATGTCTTTGCGTGTGACACCTATGAGCGATTTTGCATCGTCGCAAAAACGGTCAAAATCGCTCATCGGTGACATGCCCCCTAATCTCATATCGCTGCTGCTCGGTGTACGAAGTAGTTCGTCGCTCCTGCGGCAGCACACATTGCTATGTGTGACACTGTAGGAACGAGGAACCTCAGCCTACCTACGGCCGGCCGCAATGAGGAAGGAAGTAGATGGGCGGGATGTTATGTCCCGCTTATCTCCACCCCTCCACTTCTATTGGGCGGCGGTTCGGTGACGCTGCTGTGACGCTGAACGAACCACCCCCATAGAAAGCAGGCAGTTCGCCGGTCACAGCGACGTCACAGAGCAGGCATGTGCGTGTGACGCTACCGTAGAGATAATGTTCGCTACGGCAGCGATCACATGATATCGCATGTACTATGGGGGCGGGTGCTTTCGCGCTCGAGCGGCCTTTAGAGCACGAATAGAACAGACATTTATAGGACATTTCATAACTTTCCCAAATTCCAATGAAAAAAATTTCACTCTGCATTGCACTACTGTCCCTAATTTATTATATATTCTAGGAGTCGGATTCGGTGCATTTTATACCGACTCCACCAAAATGACCTCCGACTCCACAGCCCTGCTTTCAATAGCAAAAGCAAGAAAACCGCCACAAACTGACATACTCATTCTTTGTGAGGATCTTCACAACACGATGTGTCTGAATGTCCTATCTTTTCACCCATTGCCTTTGCTGGGATGCCCAGAGTCACTGCATTTCACTGAACTATTTTGCCATCAATGTTCGATAGGTTTGTGACAAGAAAGAAATTGTTACCAAGTTACTGGCAGGAAAAGATACTAAAGCTCATCACACCAGCCAGTTCCTCCAGGCCTTAGTGGAAAAAGTTCTGCAAGATTACAAACTCAAAAAAGAACAGGTTCTTGCCATTGTAAGGGTCAATGCTTCAGACATAAGTACAATTAAACTGATGAATGAGAGTAATGAACAACATCTAGAAGAAAAGAAGGATTTTTGTGTACTCACCGTAAAATCTCTTTCTCTGAGTCTTCATTGGGGGACACAGGACCATGGGTTATGCTGCTGTCACTAGGAGGCTGACACTAAGTAGACATGAAAAGTTAGCTCCTCCCTAGCAGTATACACCCCGAGCCGGAGGCGGGCTCAGATCAGTTTGTGCAGAAGCAGTAGGAGGAGTACCCGAATCACCATACATAAAACAAAGTTATAACTAAATTAATGCAGCCGTGCGAACAGGTGGTCTATGAACCTAAGACCCTGAAAATGGCAGGCAAATGCAATGAAAAACAACAACAACCAAGCAGGGTGGGTGCTGTGTCCCCCAATGAAAACTCAGAGAAAGAGATTTTACGGTGAGTACACAAAAATCCTTCTTTCTCTATCGTTTCATTGGGGGACACAGGACCATGGGACGTCCAAAAGCAGTCCCTGGGTGGGAATATCGAAGCACCGCCGCAGGGAGAATAAACAACGACCTCCCCCGGCGGGCATACATTACGACTGAATGTTGTCACCCTATTACAGGTGTGCAACTGCCGCCTGCAAAACCTTTCTCCCAAAAGCCGCATCTGCCGATGCTTGAGTGTGAACTTGGTAGAATCTGGTAAAGGTGTGCAGACTAGACCAGGTGGCGGCCTTGCAGACCTGATCGGCCGACGCCTGATGCCTAATCGCCCAAGAGGCTCCCACCGCTCGGGTAGAGTGAGCCCTTACCCCCCGAGGCGGAGACTTGTCCCGAATCCGATAGGCCTCAGATATGGCGGAACGGATCCATCTGGCAATTGTGGCCTTGGATGCCGCCTCACCCCTCTTGGGGCCCGAAGGAAGAACAAACAGACCATCCGACTTACGGAACGGCGCGGTCCTGGAGATGTAGATCCTAAGGGCGCGCACTAGGTCCAGGGTGTGCAGGGACCTCTCCAAGCTGTGGGAAGGTCCAGGACAAAAGGACGGAAGGACAATTTCTTCGTTTAGATGAAACGAGGAGACCACCTTCGGAAGGAAGGAGGGATCTGGCCGGAGAACCACTTTATCCTGGTGAAAAACCAGAAAGGGTGCACGACAAGAAAGAGCTGCCAGTTCTGACGTCCTTCGAATAGAAGTGACGGCAACGAGGAACACTACCTTCCAAGATAGGTGAGAAAGGGAAGAATCTCGCAGAGGCTCGAAGGGAGGACCCTGAAGGGACCCTAGGACTAGATTAAGGTCCCATGGTTCTAGAGGGCGACGATAAGGCGGGGCTAGGTGGGCAACTCCTTGGATGAAGGTCTTAACCTGCGGGCGAGAGGCTAGTGGCTTCTGAAAAAGAATTGTCAAAGCCGAAACCTGGCCTTTTAGTGTGGCTAGCGAGAGACCCGCATCTAGGCCGGACTGTAAGAATGCCAATAGCGAAGGAAGAGAGAAGGCGAGGGGAGAAGAAACTTTGTTCTCTTCGCACCACCTGAAGAAGACTTTCCACGTGCGGTAATAAATCTTTGAAGAAGAAGGTTTCCTGGCCTTAATCATTGTTTGTATCACTCTTGGAGCGAAACCAGCCTGAGCTAGAACCCAGGATTCAATGGCCAGGCCGTCAAACTTAGAACCCTTGAATTCTGATGGAAAAGGGGTCCCTGCTGAAGAAGATCGTGACGGTCTGGAAGACGCCAAGGGGTGTCTGCGAGGAGCTGAGTGAGTTCTGCGAACCATGCTCGCCTGGGCCAGTCCGGAGCCACCAGGATTACTGGTATTCCTTCCGCCTTGATCTTCTTGAGGACCCTCGGGATTAGAGGAAGTGGAGGGAAGATGTACGGGAGACTGAACTGGCCCCATGGCAGGGTGAGTGCGTCGACTCCTAACGCCAAGCTGTCGCGGCACCGTGCTACGAATTGCGGTACCTGACGGTTGAACCTGGAGGCCATTAGGTCTACATCTGGCACGCCCCATCTGCCGCAGATCTGGTTGAAGACTTCCTGATTGAGAGACCATTCGCCGGACGCGAGGCCTTCCCTGCTGAGGAAGTCCGCCGCCCAATTGTCCACGCCCGGGATGTGGACCGCTGAGATCAGAGAGTGATGACGCTCTGCCCAATGCAAAATCTTCCTGACTTCTCGCATCGCCCCGGCACTTCTTGTGCCTCCTTGGTGGTTGATGTACGCCACCGCCGTCGCATTGTCCGACTGGATCCTGATCGGGCAACCCTGAACTAGGTGCCGAAACTGCTGCAAGGCTAGCCGAATGGCCCTTATCTCCAGAATGTTGATCGGGAGAGAGCTCTCCCGCGGCGTCCAACGGCCCTGAGCTGTGTGATGGCGGAACACGGCTCCCCAGCCCTGGAGACTGGCATCGGTGGTCACTATTTTCCAGTGGAGCGGGAGGAATGACCTTCCTGATGTGAGATTGCGTTGATTGCTCCACCAGCTGAGTGAGTGGCGGGTCTCTGGCGAAAGAAGGATCCTGCGGTCCAGGGAAAAGGGAGATCTGTCCCATTCCTTCAGCAAGGCTAGTTGGAGGGGCCGGAGGTGGAACTGCGCAAAGGGAACGGCTTCCATTGCCGCTACCATACGCCCCAGGACTCGCATGCCGAACCTGATGGAAACTTGGCGCTGGCGCTGGAGAACGCGGATGCCTTGTTGCAGAGAGGAAATCTTTTCCTGTGTGAGGAAAACCCGACCTTGGGTGGTATCGAATACCATGCCTAAAAAGGTGATCCGCCGGCCCGGGGTCAGAAAGGACTTCTTTCGGTTGATCAGCCACCCTAACCGGGAGAGGGTGTCGATCGTGACCTGAACCCCCAGACGACAATCCTTGAACGACGAGCCTTTGATGAGCATATCGTCCAAGTACGGGATGACCATGACACCCCTGGAATGGAGGACGGACATGGCCGCCGCCATGATTTTCGTGAAGACCCTGGGAGCGGATGCGAGGCCGAAAGGAAGAGCCGTGAACTGGAAGTGATCCTCCGCTATCGCGAAGCGGAGGAACTGTTGGTGAGAGGTGGCTATAGGTATGTGAAGATAGGCGTCCCGAATATCCAGCGATGCCAGGAACTCGCCGATCTCCATGGACGCGATCACGGAGCGGAGTGACTCCATCCGAAACGGCCGCGACCTCACCGACCTGTTTAGCAGCTTTAGGTCGAGGACGGGGCGGGCGGACCCATCTTTCTTGGGGACCACGAAAATGTTGGAATAGAACCCTCTGAAACGTTCTGCGGGGGGAACTGGCACCACGACCCCGGCTTGGAGGAGGGAGTCTATGGCGTGAAAAAACGCACGCGCTCGTGCGGGAGCTTCGGGAGGACGGGAAAGGAAAAACCGATTCGGCGGCCTTGAGTCGAATTCGATTTTGTAGCCAGATGTGATGATCTCCCTGACCCAGGCATCCGCGGTCAGGGGGATCCACACATGCTGGAAGCGCAACAGACGTCCTCCCACTAGTCCGGCGCTGGAGCGCGCCGACCGCGAGTCACTTGGAGGAACGTCGGTGGTAACCGGAAGAGGATCTCGTGGGCTGGCGGGGGCGTGAACGCCAGGCGGGATTGGTCTTGAATGACGGGGTCTTCCTGTCTCTCGGAGGAGAGCGGCTTTTCCGCGGCTGGGGATTGGAGTTGAAGCTGCGAAAGGGGCGAAAACGAGCGGCGGGGCGCCGATTTAGGATGCGCTTGGGGCGCAATTGGGGGAGAGATGTACTCTTTCCCCCCGTTGCATCGGAGATCAACTTGTCCAGTCTCTCTCCAAAAAGACGTTCCCCTAGGAAAGGCAGAGAAGTCAGCGACTTCTTAGAGGCCGCGTCCGCGTTCCAGGAACGGAGCCAGAGTGCTCGGCGGATGGCCACGTTGTTGCTGGCGGCCTGGGCCGCGCAATTGGCAGATGCTAGGGCTGCGTTGAGCAGATACTCACCCGCGAGGGTAATCTGCGAGGAGATGAGGACCAGATCTGGATTGGCAGAAACTGCTCGGAGTCCGCCGCGTAGCGTGTCTGCCCAGGACATCAGTGCCTTCGCGACCCAAACCGAGGCAAAGGCTGGTGAGAGGGAAGTGCCCGCCGCCTCGAAGGCGGAACGGGCCAACCTGTCAATAGTACGGTCCGTGGGATCTCTGAGGGACGTACCGTCAGTGAGTGGAAGGACTGTGTGAGAGGATAGGCGGGAGATTGGGGGGTCGACCACAGGAGAGCCCGCCCAGTCCTTTTTAAGATCCTCTGGAAAAGGATAGTGTAGATTAATGTACCTGCTGCTGGTAAATACCTTGTCTGGCTGCTGCCTGTGGGTGCGCAGCAAGTCGGCAAATTCCGGATGTCCGCTGAAAGTGCTCTGTGGCCGCCTCAATCGCTTAAACGAGACTTGGGTGCTCTGAGAGGAGACAGGGTCCACTTGTACCTTTAGGGTCTGGTTCACTGCCTCCACCAGGCTATTCACCATACGCCGAATATCAGCCGCCTGCTCAGCGTCCAGCACGGGTGCTGCATCGTCTTCATCATCGGAGCAGTCAGAATGTTCCCGGGAGGAATGATGGGACGGCCCTGGTGGTGAAGGTGAAACCTGCGAAGAGTCTGAAGAAGATACCTTACGGGTACGCTTCTGCGCAGCCGAGGAGGTCCCTGCAACGGGGCTTACTTGCTCCGGCGGCGGTAGCGTCGGGTCTGCAGGCGTCTGGGTAAGCGACGGCAGCAGGCGCAGTGCTTGCGCGATGGTCCGAGAAGCCTCAGAGAGGGACTCTACGGACTGGGACAGTGACGCTAGCCATGCGGGGGAGGGCGGGACGCAGGGGCCTGTAGCATCTGGCGCTGCGGTCTCAGAAGCGTCGGCCGAGGGGTCCTGCAGGTGCTGCGCGTTATCAGAACAGACGGAGCATAGTGGCTCGTCCTGGCCTTGGGAAAACTTGGTTTTGCAGGAGGAGCATGCAAAGAATAAGGCAAAGGGGGCCTGCTTGGGACGGGTGGACTTAGTATTAGGCATGGTGAAAGGATAACTCTCCCTGGTGCTGCTAGGAAGGAGACAGGAGAGGGTTAACTCGTCCCTAATTAAGGGAAAAACGCTGTCTAGTGAGGGCTACTCCTGAGGAGCAGAGCTTACCCCGGTCCTGTGTGCCGCCCACCAGCCCAGCAGAGGGATCCTGGAGGAAGGAGCTACCAGAGATGCGGTGCAATATGGAAACGCCGGCGCTGCAGCTTCAGAGAAACAGCAATATGGCGCGGGGACGCTGGAGCAGGCTGGGGGAGGAGCGCCGAATCGGCGCGAAGAAAACGAAAGTAACCGCCCCCACTCTCAGCCAGGGGGCTGCAGGGTGGGGGGAAGCTGGGCCAGACAAGCGGCGGTCACAGCGCTGCGGCGGGGGGCGTGGCTAAGGTGCAAGCGCGGCTAGGCCGAGACCGGGGACTAAAGTTAGGAGCCGGCCGAGGAGGAGGGCAGGGAGCAGGGAACGATCCTACCTGACTCGGCGGCGGAGGTCCAGCAATGAAAGCGGTGCAGGCAGGGCACCCAGCCCCTGCCTGTGAACAGTGCCCTCGCCCTGGGAGACGGCAGACTCCGGGAGAGAGCGTGTAAAAGGCAGGGAAGTGGACGTCATGATGGGGGAAGGAGCCCCCAGCAGCAGAGAGCAGCGGTGAGGGCCCATCAAAACACAGCGCGCTGCCATAATCCATCCCTGCTGAATGCCCCTGTAGGCCCATTGGGGTGATACCTCCGGGCGAATCAGGGGTGCCCACGACAAACCTGCCCACACGAACACCCCCGGGAGTGGTACCAGCGGGGGCGAACGGGGGAGAGGGCCCAAGATCTCAAACCCCTGCGACCCTGGGGAGTGGTACCGACAGGGCTGCGAAGTAAGAGTGACGAAAATACCTGCATAGAGAAAAAGGCAGGTATGAGAGCGCTGAGCGGCGCCGAAATAGTAGAAAAAACGCAAAAAAGCAATTGGCTGAGGGGGGCCGAGACGGCCCACATCAGCCTCCTACGACACTAAGCTAAAAACTGATCTGAGCCCGCCTCCGGCTCGGGGTGTATACTGCTAGGGAGGAGCTAACTTTTCATGTCTACTTAGTGTCAGCCTCCTAGTGACAGCAGCATAACCCATGGTCCTGTGTCCCCCAATGAAACGATAGAGAAATTTAGGATTCAGTATCTGTGAGATGGAGCCACAGCGCTGTTCATGTAACTGAGGAACAAACAGATATTACAACAGAAGAAGAGCAAAATGATACTTTAGGATTAAATCTTGTTGAAGATGCTTCAAAACACTTTCATAGTCATCACATGCGCTGTGTTGTGCACATGCTGCAGATGGCAATAAGAGAGTCTGCAAGAAGGACCCCAGTTTCACACATCCGGCTTTTTGCCGGTTTGGCGGATGCGGCCACTCCAGTACAGTGTATACAGTACAGTGGCAGCGCGACAAATGCCGGTCACATGCGATCATGTGACGCGGAAGTTGCGGCACTGCCACTGTATCGTACTGTACTGGCATGCGCTGCATCCGCCAAACCAGCGAAAAGCCAGAGATGTGAAACTCGGCGGACATGCTGGAAATCTGATTGGAAAAGTGAGGAAATTTGTTATTGCCGCTGGAACCCCTAAAATTGATTCCATCATTAAGAGACGTGCTGGGAAAGGGGCAATTGTTGATCAAGCCACTCGGTGACGCAGCACTTATTTAATGACTGAGCGATTGCTTGAACTAAAATTGTTTCTTATAGATATGGTGAACCCTCAAGTAACCTTAAATGAAGGTCAATGGACACAGGTGGCTGAATTGAAGGAATTGCTTAATCACCCATTTACCGTGAATAAAAAAATTACAAGCTGAGGATTTAACTCCTGACATTTTCATAAGGGAGTGGAAGAACTTGCTATTTTGCCTGTCCCAAAGAGGATGTTTAATCCCAGATTGCATTTCTGCTTCAATGAAACAGAGAGAAACAGCTATTGGAAAACAAAATTCTTCTGGCAGCTGTTTATGTGGACCCAAGTCATCATCTACTGCTTGATTATCAACAGCTTACTAACGGAAAAGAAGCTTTGACTGAGGTAGCAGTTATGATGAGCAGCTACAGGTCTGAGAGGCGCAAGAGGACTTGGGGCCTGACAGTGCTACTGCTGCCATATCTTCATCCTCATCAAATGAGGAGTTTAACTTTGACAAGTATTTGGATGACATGGAGCAGGCAAAGCGTTGCCGCAAGAAAAAAGATTTCACTCTGTCTTCTATAGCAGCAGATTGACCAGATTTCAATAAAATTTTTCACTTGCTCTCAAAGAAATAGAAAAATTAAACCATTCATCAAAACTGACTGTGCATGAGGCAATTCCTTATACCCGGAAATTGTTAAAGATGTTGCCCATGTGGTTACGGCTTTGTCTCCAACCCAAGTTACTGTAGAGAGGTTGTTCTCTAGCCTTAACATTATTAGGTCAGATTTGAGATCATCTGCAAAGGAGGATCTTATGGAGGCAATTCTATTTCTTACAACAAATTCATAGACTGCACAAATGTTATTTACTATGTTTTTGTTGAAAACTTTTTTGCCACTTACATAGTCTATTACATAGTGAGATATATATATATATATATATTACACATATACACACAAGATATATATGTAATCTACTGTATATTACATAGTGTATTACATATTTACAATTTATTACAGTTTTTTGTGTTCTAAAGTTGTATTCCAATAAATATATTTTATGTTCTATCTAAATATCTTGATTATTGTATCATAAAGATGATTAAATGTCTGATCACATTGTACTACAATACATTTTTCACTTGACTATAAGCAATATATGTTGGAGTCAGAGTCGTGGCGTCTGTGCAAGGGAAATTGAGGAGTCTAAGTCGAAGGTTTGGCTTACCAACTCCACAGCCCTGCATCCGAGCTGACCACTACAGGTATGTATAGAATCAGCGTGATAGTGCCAGTATAGCACTGGCTTTAGGTTATATAGGAAAATCCTGGTGATTGGTGCGCTTTAAGTGTCAAATCAAGTGACAATACATCTATGGGTCTGTGAAAAATAATCGGACTGCACTAGGGTGACATCACTATTTTAATGGCCTGTCACATTGGTGAGGGTGGAGAAATTATGTTTTGTTTCAACATCCGAGTTAAACTGGTGACTAATCAAGAAAATGTATCTATTTTTCCCTTACATGGAAAATAATGTATGAATGAGGCCTTAGTCTGGCACACAACATAGCAGGGGCAGCAAAGTGAACAGAACTGGAAGTCTCAGCTGGGTGGGATAGTGTAAGATGGATATAGGTGGAGATGGACAGTGCTGGAGATGTGACGTTAAATGAGGCAGTGTTGCAAACTCTGCACATACAAGTGGTGGCTGGGAGAAGTTGCCATAACTGTCTGGGCCAGATGGAAAAGTCAATAACAGGACATCCCCCGCTGTAACTATGCATGCTCGTATGGTCTGCAGGACTGATTCACACTATATGGAGGTAATATCAGTTATTGTACTTCAACAGTGATTTTTATTCAGTATTAACATTGTCGGCTGTCAAAGAGCCAACTATAATTAGGGTGCAGCTCTGGTGTTCTAAGCATACATCCCCCGAGTTACCCATGCTGGACCCATATATTCACGTCTAGAACTACAGATCGCAGCCGGACTGTTTATATCATCTGCTGATGTGGCTGTTCTAAACAGACAGTCATACATCGGTACAGGGGTGGACATGTCATTGGTGCAACCTCTGCAGCTGCACAGGGGCCCAAGGGGTAAGGGGGCTCATTCCCACCTCCAAAACAAGAGGAGTTGTGCAATATTGATTTGCACAGGCCCCCAAGAGGTGCGAGGGGGCGCATACACTACCCACCTCCGAAAACAGCAGGCGCTGTGCATTATTGGACTGCCGCTGCCTGTATACGCGGTTATGTATATGAGCAGGGTTATGGAGGCCTGGCAGAATCTCCCGCAGACTGAGGATTACAATAGCCTGCATGGAGACTGGTTGCCGCTTGCTCCGGCACACTGCCCTCCTGGCGGGTTGTGGCTCTCCCAGTCCAGCATACCGCTCGCTGTAGGTATAGGGTACATATAGCGGCACACGAGCCATGCAGGTTATATCTCATTCTGTAAGACACGTCACAGCGCAGCTACTCTCACCTTGCCGTATGGAAAACTCCCGCCAAGACACGAAGTCAAGAGATGACAGACGGAAGGGGCGTGGCCTGCCTCTATGACATCCTATCAGAAACCACATCCAGTCCTCAATAAAATGGCGGCCGCCGCAGACAGCGCTGTATGGCTGCATTATGTGCCTCGGTCATCATTAGCGCTGCAGACATCACGTGATGAGCTGAGGCGTCACTCTGCCTGGCGTGTCGTGAAAGGTGGGCGAGTCCGCGCTCTGATTGGATGGAATAGAAATGCTGACTCCAAGTAGCACCGCCTCCTTGCAGACTCCAGGGTGTGCCGGCAGATTGCCCGGTGCCGCCCCTGGGGTGGGCGGTATGGCTGGCTGTGCCCGGCATGCCCTGTGTTACGGGTACAGTAGGTGATGGGGTGACTGCTGGTAGGTGTCACATTACCGGCAGGGACTGACGCCGGCTCAGCTGTCACTCCGGAGCGCACCATGGCCTCTGGTAACGGGACGCCGGTGCCGCTGTCTCCGGGAGGACGGCGACTGGAGCTGAGCGAGGAGCTGCGGAGCAGAGCGCACACCCTGTGCCGGGAGTACCTCCGAGGAGCCTGGCGGAGCATCCGGCCGGAGCAGATGAGGGTGTCTGTGGTCAGGTAATGGCTGAATGCTGCAGGGACCCCCGAGTGTACAGATGAGTGGCCACTGCAGGGACCCCCCCGAGTGCACAGATGAGTGGCCTCTGCAGGGACCCCCCCGAGTGCACAGATGAGTGGCCTCTGCAGGGACCCCCCCGAGTGCACAGATGAGTGGCCTCTGCAGGGACCCCCCCCGAGTGTACAGATGAGTGGCCACTGCAGGGACCCCCCTCAGTGTACAGATGAGTGGCCTCTGCAGGGACCCCCCCCCCGAGTGCACAGATGAGTGGCCTCTGCAGGGACCCCCCTCAGTGTACAGATGAGTGGCCACTGCAGGGACCCCCCTCAGTGTACAGATGAGTGGCCACTGCAGGGACCCCCCTGAGTGTACAGATGAGTGGCCACTGCAGGGACCCCCCCCCGAGTGCACAGATGAGTGGCCTCTGCAGGGACCCCCCCCCGAGTGCACAGATGAGTGGCCACTGCAGGGACCCCCCCCCCCCCGAGTGTACAGATGAGTGGCCACTGCAGGGACCCCCCCCCCCCCCCGAGTGTACAGATGAGTGGCCTCTGCAGGGACCCCCCCCGAGTGCACAGATGAGTGGCCTCTGCAGGGACCCCCCGAGTGCACAGATGAGTGGCCTCTGCAGGGACCCCCCCCCGAGTGCACAGATGAGTGGCCTCTGCAGGGACCCCCCCCCGAGTGCACAGATGAGTGGCCTCTGCAGGGACCCCCCCCGAGTGCACAGATGAGTGGCCTCTGCAGGGACCCCCCCCCGAGTGCACAGATGAGTGGCCTCTGCAGGGACCCCCCCCGAGTGCACAGATGAGTGGCCTCTGCAGGGACCCCCCCCCCGAGTGCACAGATGAGTGGCCTCTGCAGGGACCCCCCCCCGAGTGCACAGATGAGTGGCCTCTGCAGGGACCCCCCCCCCGAGTGCACAGATGAGTGGCCTCTGCAGGGACCCCCCCCCCGAGTGCACAGATGAGTGGCCTCTGCAGGGACCCCCCCCGAGTGCACAGATGAGTGGCCTCTGCAGGGACCCCCCCCGAGTGCACAGATGAGTGGCCTCTGCAGGGACCCCCCCCCGAGTGCACAGATGAGTGGCCTCTGCAGGGACCCCCCCCCGAGTGCACAGATGAGTGGCCTCTGCAGGGACCCCCCCCCCCGAGTGCACAGATGAGTGGCCTCTGCAGGGACCCCCCCCCCCGAGTGCACAGATGAGTGGCCTCTGCAGGGACCCCCCCCCCCCCCCGAGTGTACAGATGAGTGGCCTCTGCAGGGACCTCCCCCCCCCCCCCCGAGTGTACAGATGAGTGGCCACTGCAGGGACCCCCCCCCCCCCCTCCCCGAGTGTACGGATGAGTGGCCACTGCAGGGACCCCCCCCCCGAGTGTACGGATGAGTGGCCACTGCAGGGACCCCCCCCCCCGCCCCCCCGAGTGTACGGATGAGTGGCCACTGCAGGGACCTCCCCGAGTGCACAGATGAGTGGCCACTGCAGGGACCCCCCCCCCCCCCAGTGCACAGATGAGTGGCCACTGCAGGGACCCCCCCCACCCAAGGTTATAGATGAGTGGCCTCTGCAGGGACCCCCCCCCCCCCAAGTGTACGAATGAGTGGCCACTGCAGGGACCCCCCCCCGAGTGTACGGATGAGTGGCCACTGCAGGGACCCCCCCCCCCGCCCCCCCGAGTGTACGGATGAGTGGCCACTGCAGGGACCTCCCCGAGTGCACAGATGAGTGGCCACTGCAGGGACCCCCCCCCCCCAGTGCACAGATGAGTGGCCACTGCAGGGACCCCCCCCCACCCAAGGTTATAGATGAGTGGCCTCTGCAGGGACCCCCCCCCCCCAAGTGTACGAATGAGTGGCCACTGCAGGGACCCCCCCCCCCGAGTGTACGGATGAGTGGCCTCTGCAGGGACCCCCCCCCCCCCAAGTGTACGAATGAGTGGCCACTGCAGGGACCCCCCCCGAGTGTACGGATGAGTGGCCACTGCAGGGACCCCCCCACCCAAGCATATAGATGAGTGGCCGCTGCAGGGACCCCCCTCCTGAGCCTATAGATGAGTGGGCGCTGTCCAGAGACTAGGGTGCTCCTGCCAGTACTGCACAGAGTGGGAGTGCTGGTCCCTGGAGTGGTCCTCACCTGCACGACCCCAGTAATTAGTATGCAGGTACTGTTGCTGATAGAAGTGTAGGGTCAGTAGAGCAGAACACATCTGGGACCTGGGGTGAGTCTATTCCAGTTATTAAGCTTCTTTCTATTTATTCCATATATATATTATTGTAAATAGCCGCAGTCTGTACACTTCTGACTCTGCCGCCCGGCGTCTTGGAATTGATCTGGTATAGCTGTCACGGCTATGTAATAAAGGGAACGCTCAATGCCAGTGTGAACACAGCCTTAGGTGCATGTAGATCAGTGGACCCGCAGCGATATGCTGCTGACCGGCAGCTATGTGGCCAATTGGATGTTGTTTAGTAGCCCGATGTTCTTGCTTGTTCATTGTGCATACACTTTCACTGTACTGTGCAGCACGTCTCTGATTACACAAGATGATGTGCTGCTGAGAATGACAATGACTAAAGGGATTCTGTCACCAGGTTTTTGCTACCTCATCTGAGAGCAGGATAATGTAGAGACAGAGACCCTGATTCCAGCAATGTGTCACTTACTGATCTGCTTAGTGTAAAATCAATTTCATCTGCTGCAGATGTAGCAGTTCTCTGAATGCTGAGCTCTACATAACCCTGCCCACACCACTGATTGCTGATTGGCAGCTGCCCATGTACAGTGTACACAGACAGCTGTGTATAACCCTGCTCCTACCACTGATTGGCAGCATTCTATCCATCATGGGGGTGGGGTTATGCAGAGCTCATGAATATGGAGGCTGTATGGCAGCAGGTTTGCAAGTCACTGGACACATCGCTGGCATCAGGATCTCTGCCCCTATGTTATGCTGCTCTCAGATTAGGGGGCAGAAACCTGGTGACAAAGATTTTTAAATGGAATCTAATACATGAGTGCTTTGCTTTTCTGCCGGGTGATGGGCAGCCTGTTTTCCCTGCACAATTATCAGGAAATGATGGTTCCCAGAATCGCTTGTTCCTGATGATCTCGCAGTGTAAATGCCCCCTATGTATGATGCCACCGCCCGTCCCTATATCTGAGGCAGAAGCGGCTCCGCTCTTGAACGCTGCGTTATCTGGATGGAAGGCAATGTGTTATTGATTACTGTTTCCCCACTAGGTTTGGTTCTGATGTTTAGCGGTGTCTTCATCCATTTCTTTATAAGCCTTGTCAGTATGGAGGGAATACGGTACATCCATCCCCCTGGACAGTGTACGTTTTTAGATAATACAGCTGCTGCAAGGGTTAACAGCACACTGTGCCCCCACTTGTAGACATGGTGCATAACCTCTTTTTTTGGGTGGTTGAATACCAGCAAATGCCCCAGCAATATGGTGTCTATTCCGGATCTGTGCACCATAGAGGAGTTGCCTATTCTGCAGATGTGCTGGTCGTCGGCTCCTGGTGCTGGAGAGCGGAGGGCTCAGCCTGCAGGAGGGCGGCTCTCCTAGTCCCTGATTGTCCTCCTGGCCCTGCTGACCTTTCACAATGGTGTAGGTGGTTTCCGCTCTGATCTCGGGGCTGGTTACATGGCAAGTGCAAAGTTAACTGATTGTAGATGGGTCACGTGTTGTACACTGCTCTCCTGACCTGCTGTTACCTCGTATTGACGCATTACGTAATGTGGGAGAGGTACTAGAGAAGCAGTCTCTCCAGTCATAAGTGCACAGGGAGCAAGCACATCAGGGGCACAATGCTATTCTCCCAACCAGCAGCCTGACACTGTGATAGTGGGGTGTGCTGGTGTAGGGGGACACTGTGGGGCTGTATGTATGATCTATATTGGACCTGATGGAGAAATATTGGGAGCTTGAATCAAGAGGCCAGCTCTATTATTGCAGCCGTATGTTACACTGAAGTGCTGCCGTGTTTCTGAGAAATCCTACTTTTAGAAACTAGCGGGGAACATGCATCTGATAACCATGACTAGTCCAGGAGGCAGGACCCCAGCATCTTCCCACACCTCCATCCCATACACCTATATAGAAATGGACAAATCCCCTGATACAGGGCAGCACGGTGGCTCAGTGGTTAGCACTGCAGTCTTGCAGAGCTGGGGTCCTGGATTCAAATCCCACCAAGGACTATATCTGCAAGGAGTTTGTACAATCTGTGTTTGTGTGGGTTTCCTCCCACTATCTAGTGACACCCTGTACTATTGGGGACAGTAATGATGACTGTAAAGCGCTATGGAATATGAGGGTGCTATACAAGCAATGCATAATGATGATGTGCCGTCATATTGTGTTCTGCTCCCAGCTTTTCCCTTCCAGCCTATTCCTGTGTGTTCCTCAGCAGTTATAAGGTCATCAAAGCGTTAGTGATGAATTGCTGAAAATGCCATATGGCGGCTAAGTGCAAGCCTGTGTGTGTATTGCTGGCACAGACCGCATACACGTGTGCAGGCAGTGTACTGTCAGTATGGGCAGCCTTGGCCCAGTACTAATCCTATGCCTACTATAGCTGCTCCTCCGGCTTCCTGCTGCCATGGGGTGGTGCACTCCTGACACTTTGGGCTAGTGGCCCACACTGTGTGACAGCCCCAGTGACACAGCCAGCTTCAGGGCAGCACTCCTCGGAGGCCCAGCTGCAGAGGTGGTCAGTAAGCTAGGTGATGAGCAGGACGTTCTACGTGAATTCCTCCATTATGACGGATTTTTATGAAGTTTCTTGTTTTTACAAGCACTTTGCAGTTTACCCATTTATGATGATGAGAAACCTCCCTGTATCTATCGCTGATTGCATACCCCAGTGCAAGCTCGTGTAAGGGGGTTTATATGGCTATGTTCACATCACGTTTTTGCTTCACATTAGTGGCTCCATTGAGGCTTACATCTGAAGCCCTGAAATACGGAATACCATTGACTTTGATAAGGCAGATGGAGTCACTTTGTTCTCTGACTTATTTTTTGGCTTTGGTTGCCATTTTTGGCGCTTTAAATTTAAGTTCTACCCCGTCTTGTTCTCTCCACCATCTTCATCTTTTTCCAGCGTCACTCCATCCGGTCTCGGCAATATGTGACCTGCCAACTGCTCCCATGTATTTTCAAGCCTGCCGGAGATCACAACTCAATACATGTCTATGGGAGCCCCGTTCTATCTCTCATAGTGGAAGCTTGTTAGGTGACTACTGGCTAGTCAGCAGTTACAGCCACAAGATGGCGCCGTGGGACCGGAGTGGTGTCGGTAAAAAATGAAGCCGCCGGAAGGGCCAGGGGACTTGCATTTAAAGCACCACTTCAGCGCTGGGGAAAAACAAAAACATGTAGAAAAAACATCCAGCACCATAACAGGAATCCAACCAGGAAATAGATAAAAAAAAAATTCTGTTTTTATTAGATCATAATATTAAAAAAAAAAACCTAACATGTTTCAGACCCTAAAACATGGTCCTTACTCATATTTCCTGGTTGGATTCCTGTTATGGTGCTGGATGTTCTTTCTACATGTTTAGAAGTCCATTCCCCTGGGCCTGCGATCCCGGTGATCCTCTGCATCAAAAAATTTTTGACATTGAAGGCATACAACGGTAGGCTGAAATTTTTTTTTTTGTTTGTTTTTAAAATCCATAGCGCCATTGGTGAATCCATCTCAATTCCGTTTTTAAGGGTTCAGATGTAAGCCCTGACATCACATTGTGTCACACAACCTAACAAGGGTTTGTTCACACATTGCACATATGTATGTATGATATCTCTATAGTGAAAAGTGGGACCCCCTCCACCCCCTTCTTACAAAGGTCGTGTGTGCATAGTGAACTTATCTCCCTCACATGATTGTTGCAATGAGGAGTACTGGCTAGAAAGGAAGGGGGGGGCAGGTAATGGGTTCCTCACAATGCTCTGTACATTGTGTCCTTGGCTTTCTTCATCGGTTCATGTTCACAATGTACACGTCAGATGAAAGCCTGTAATGTTAAAGCATTACTCCAGCGGTTTTCGTTTTTTTTTTTTTTTTTTTTTTTTTGTGTGTTTATTTCACCCCTGGAGTGGTGTTTTTAAATAGAAGTTTCCTAACCCAACTCTTAAGGTACCGTCACACATAACGAGATCGCAGCTGAGTCACGGTTTCCGTGACGCAGTAGCGATCCCGTTAGCGATCTCGTTATGTGTGACACCTACCAGCGATCAGGCCCCTGCTGTGAGATCTCTAGGCGTTGCAGAATGGTCCAGGCCATTTTCTTCAAAGGCGATGTCTTGCTGGGCAGGACACATCGCTGTGTTTGACGCTGTGTGACAGGGTCACAGTGACTGCTGAGATCGTTATACAGGTCGCTACTGCAACCTGTATTGTTCCTGCATCGTTGGTAAGATCTGACTGTGTGACATCTCACCTGCGATCTCCCAGCGACTTACCTGCGATCCCTATCAGGTCACATCGTTTTCGGGATCGCTGGTAAGTCGTGTGTGACTGGGCCTTTATACTCACCTGCCACAGTCTTCATCTTTTATCTATACAGTTAGTGTTGGTCTCCAGCAGTCTGTGACCAACCGGCTGCTCCAGGTCATTATTCAATGTAAGTCTATGAGAGCCTTGTTTTGGCTCTCATAAACTTGCATTTGGAGCTTGTGATGTTCTCACAATAAGCTTCTGGGGAGTTTTTGATGTTGCAGCATTTCTGCACCTATGATGTAAATTAGGCAACATTCTGATGTAGTGGTGAAAGAGGGAGCGCTCCGCTCCCTCCTCAATCCCGCTCCCTCTGAGATCTGACGTCTCAGCGCAGGGGGTGTAATGACGTCACTACTGTGCAAGCAATTACGGTATACAGTGAAGGTTTGTTTTGAGGTCCATCATACCGTACTGTGCAGAGGAATACAAAGAGTATACTCCACTTTTCTTAGTCATTTTTGCTGGGTGATTTTTGGCAGCGTGTATGTTAACATGAATGCACAAATGCAGTGTACACTTAGGCTACATTCACACATTGCATAGAATCTGTTAGGCTACTTTCACACATCCGGTTTGAGCACTGCGGCTCAATATGGCTGTGAAAACTATGCAACGGATGCGGCGAAAACACCGCATCCGTTGCATAAGTTTTTACATGCGGCCCGTCCGTTTTTTTTCCGGTTGCGGCATGCTACTGAGCATGCGCAGTGGAAAAAACCGCATGCGGCGACCGGATGCGTTTTTTCCGCATCGCGCCGCATCCGGCCTCCATAGGTATGCATTGAAAAATGCGCCGCAGCGGCCGGATGCGGCGCGATGCGGTGTTTTTTGCCGGAGCAAAAAAACTTTGCAGGGAACGTTCGATGCGGCATCGGCTAAATCTGCCGCATGCGGCAAAAAACGGACCGAACGCAAGCCCCTGCGGCAATACCTGACAGGTATTGATAATGTTTTTAACTTCAGTAGGTTAGGGACTGTCTCAGATGGGTACACCTTGACGAGGTGAGACAGCTTTTTACCTTTTTGCAAAAATGTATACACTAAGTACCCTGTTATTAAGCACTTGCAATTTATTTATTTATAGTCAGGGTATTTTTCATGCAATTTTCTCTTTGTTTTTTTTACTTTCACACTTGCGTTGTTTGGCATCCGTCGTAATCTGCCGCTTTGGGAAACAGCGCAATCCGTTAAGGGATCCGTTGACTTGTATTGATGACTCATTGTGACGGATGGCCTTGCGTTGCATCCGCCGGCAGACGCTGCGTTGCATCCACCGGGTGGAAAGAATGCAGCAAGTAGCGTTTTGCTGCGCTTCCCAGAGCGTCAGAAAAACGCAATGTGCTGGATTCTGCCGGAGTCTGTCATTTTTTATAATGGAAGCCTATGGTGACTGAATCCGTCTTTACACAACTGCGCATGATCAGTTGAGTAAATCTCTGGGGAAAAAAAAGCTACAACGGATTGCGTTGTTTTGCAGGATCCGTCGCATCAGTTGTGGCACTATATGCAACGCATCCATTACATCCGTCACACAACGCAATGGGACAGATGCCGCACAACGTAAGTGTGAAAGTAGCCTTAAGCCTGCTTTACACGTTGCAATTTCGCATACGATATCGTATGCGATTTGCAACGCCCCATCGTATGTGCGGCTTGTTCAGTTTGCTGAATGTGTCGCACACGAGTAACCCCCCCACCCGCCACGTCACACGCACTTACCTTCCATACGACCTTGATGTGGGCGGTGAACATCCACTTCCTGGAGTGGAAGGGACGTTCGGCGTCACATCAACGTCACGCGGCAGCCGGCCAATAGAAGCGGAGGGGCGCGGGACGTAAATATCCCGCCCACCTCCTTCCTTCCGCATTGCTGGCCGGGAGCCGCAGGACGTAGGTAAGATCTGTTCATCGTTCCCGGGGTGTCACACACTGCAATGTGTGCTACCCTGGGTATGATTAACAACCTGACGTGCAATTCATGAGGAATGAACGGCGTGCGTGCGATGAACGTTTTACCGTTCATTCACAATTGCACGTAGCTGTTACACGCTACAATGTACCTTACAATGCCGGATGTGCGTCACTTACGACGTGACCCCGCCGACACATCGTAAGATAAATTGTAGCGTGCAAAGCGGGCTTTAGACACGTATGTGGTTCTTTACATAGATATCTGTGGTTTTGTTATCTGCTTTTCTTTCTTCTTTCAGTGGCGGCCTCAGTAACCTGCTGTATAAGTGTAGTCTCGTAGACACCGTACAGACACAATCCACGGAGCCACGACAAGTGCTGCTGCGGATTTATGGAGCCATCTTGCAGGTAGCCTGTTTTTTCAGACTCCTATTTATAATTGTAGAACATCCTATGTACAATAGTGTGGCGTATGCTGGCTGTGTATTCATAGATGAAGCTGGCTGTATCTTATAGCAAAGTATACCTCCACTTTCCCAAGAAAAGGATCATCGTGCAGCCCTCCACTGACGTCTGTTTCCTAAAAGTGTACATCTTAAATCTGTGTTGTTTCCTTCCGTTTTGCAGGGTGTGGACTCGCTGGTCCTGGAGAGTGTAATGTTTGCCATCCTCGCTGAGCGCTCTCTGGGTCCACATTTGTATGGAGTTTTTCCACAAGGTCGTCTGGAAGAGTACATTCCGGTGAGGAGCGCTGGCTGGGAGGCTCCCAATTTAGACTGGTTTTAGAAATCGTTTGTAATTCTTCTGTACAATATATATGTATAACGATGATCATACTGCTTTTGGGAAAACTTATTCCCCAATTGTAGATAACAATCCCAGCCAATGACTGGTGTGACTGCTCACCATCTGCCATGCAATAGTTTAGAGACATTTGGAACGCTAATGGGCAGGTCTGTTCTAAAATACTATACAAATATATGAAAGTAAAAGTATTAATTCTCATATTTTATTCCCTTGATCAGAGTCGTAGACTGGTGACCCCAGAACTTAGCGTCCCTGAAGTTTCTAGTGAGATTGCACAAAAGCTGGCCAGATTCCACATGATGGAGATGCCATTCAACAAAGAGCCAGTATGGCTATTCAAGACGATGGACAAGTACGCTCAACTTTTCTGTAATTAAATTGTTTGTAAACAGTAATTGTAGTGTATCACATAAAAATCAGGGGCAGGCAATGGTTGTAATGGTGGACCTGGATGTCATTGTTTGCTCCACAACTGTAAAGTTTGGTGCCTGTTAGGCCCTGCTTTAACCCCTTAATGACCGCGGACCATAAAATTACTTCCTAGCAGCCATAACGTTACTGCCCGCGGTCTGCCGGCGGCAGCATGCTGCGATCGGCTCACATCTCAGCTGATTTTCACAGCTGAGATGTGTGCCTGCTAGGCACGAGCAGAATCGTTATCTGCTCGTGCCGTTTAACCCCTTAAATGGCGCTGTCAATATGTGACAGCACCATTATAAGCGCAATCGCGGTAAACTTTTACTTACCGCCCGATACCGGAAGTCACGTGACGCGATCACGTGACTTCAGGTAGTTGTCATGGTAGCACAGGGTCATGTGATGACTCCTGTACTACACATGAATTGCTTTCACTTTCGCTGTGCCCGCGGCACAGTGAAAAAGAAAGTGAGCGTATCTGCTGTTTACAGCTATGTAGCTGTGATCAGCAGATAGTGCAGAGTGATCGGATTGCTGATCGCAATAGCCCCCTAGGGGGACTAGTAAAATAAAAAAAAAAACTTAAAGTTTTAAAAAATCAAAAAAAACTAAAAGTTCAAATCACCCCCCCCATTCGCCCCATTGAAAATTAAAGGGTTAAAAAAATAAAAAATATACACACATTTGGTATCGCCGCATTCAGAAACGCCCGATCTATCAATATATAAAATCAATTAATCTGATCAGTATACGGCGTAGCGGCTAAAAAAATTCCAAACTCCAAAACGACGTTTTTTTTTGTCGCCACAACTTTTGCGCAAAATGCAATAAGAGGCGATCAACACTTAGCATCTGCGCAAAAATGGTACCGTTAAAAACGTCAGCTCGAGACTCAAAAAATAAGCCGTCACTGAGCCATAGATCCCGAAAAATTAGAACGCTACGGGTCACGGAATATGGCGTAAAACGTGCACCACTTTTTTCGGACAAACTTCCGTTTTTTTTTTTGTTTTTTTTTTTTCCCCCTTCTATAAAAGTAAACCTATACATGTTTGGTGTCTACGAACTCGCACTGACCTGAGGCATCACAATGACACATCAGTTTTACCATATAGTGAACACCGTGAATAAAATATCTCAAAAACAATAGTGCTATGGCCTTTTTTTTTTTTTGGAATTTTTCTGCATTTGGAATTTTTTTGCAGTTTTCCAGTACACTATATGGTAAAACTGATGGTTTAATTTAAAAGTACACCTCGTTCCGCAAAAAATGAGTCCTCACATGACCATATTGACTGAAAAATAAAAAAGTTACGTCTCTCAGAAAAAGAATGGCGAAAAATCGGCCGGTCGTGAAGGGGTTAAGCAGGAGCTAATAGCCATTCTGCCAGTACAAACTGATCAGTCTAATGCATCCACAATCCATAGGTATTGCAGAACATGAGCATGGATCAAAGTCCCATATTACAGCAATAAATACACATATTTACATAAACAATAGAAACTGTCATTCTATTTAACCCCTAAAGTGGCTTCCATAAATTAAAAAGCAGCAAAAATGATGTGCTGTTTTCCCCTCTCCCATGACAGCACCATGTGAGAGAGGGATCCGCCCAGCGAGGACAGGAAACCATTCTGAATAAAAGCGCGGTACCTCTCCTCTTCATCAGTTGGTTTCCTGTCCTTGATGGGAGACCTTGTTCTGAAATACGGCGGTGGAAGAAAGAAGCCTTATCGGTAGTGCAGCCCTACATTCGGGTATTCAATGATAGGCCGGATTGGGTGTTCATAGGACTCTATCTCACTAGGTTTGCCTCTCGGTTGGATCTATCCTCCTCGGCTGACCTCTCGTTTTGTAGAAGGGTACTTGAGACGATGGTCCCTCTCTAATACATTAGTCTCTGAAAATCTCTCACGTGGTGCTGTCATCGGTGAGGGGGAAAACACAGAGGTTACTTACCGGTAGCCGTTTTTTCCAGAACCCATGACAGCACCCATATAATCCTTTTCTTCTCACCCTTGGTGTGCACTATTCTGTGTGTGCATGTGTGTATTATAGTTGGTGATGGAGCTTGGTTCTAGTAATTGTTGGAGGTCCTCTCATTCTCGGTAAGCCAACTGATGAAGCGGAGAGGTACCGCCCTTTTATTCAGAATGGTTTCCTGTCCTCGCTGGGCGGATCCCTCTCTCATGTGGTGCTGTCATGGGTTCTGGAAAAACCGGCTACCGGTAAGTAACCTTGCCCCCCCCCAATCATGCAGCCTAACAAGGTCAAGGAAAACGTGATGAAGAAAATCTTTATATAAATAAAAATATCACTAAAAGAAAGTCATCTTGTCACACAAAAAAACAAGGAACCTTCAGCAGGAAAATATAAAAGCTAAAAAGCTATAGCTCTCAGAAGGCAGCAATGCAAAGATTGTTATTTTTTGTCTTTTGTAAAAGTTTTTATTGTGCAAAACCTAAAACTATATAAATGTTGGTATTGCTGTAATTGTATCTCTTTTACTGGTGAATTTTCTAAAGTCGTTATCAAAAGTGCTCAAACCTAAACCTAATGGCACCTGAAAGGGCACGAATTTCTAGCAGAAGTCGATTGGTTAGAAATTCTGGGCTGCGTGATCCTACAACTCTCTACAGTTTTTTAATATACCAGAGGTGCCGTTACTAAATAGTAGCCTCTTTATGGCCTAAAACACACTTCCGCAAAAAAAAGTACGTGTCTTACGGTCCGTTTTTCGGGTCAGTGTTCCGTTTTTTTGGGGCGTTTCTCCGGTACGTATGGCATCCGTGTGATGGCGTATTTGAGCCGTGTACGTGTAAAATGCCCGTGTATGTGTACGTGGAATGTCCGTGTGGAATGTCCGTTTGTGTGTTGCACAATGTCGTTGATACATGTCGGCAGACAGAGTTGCGAGATGAGAATGAACTCGGGTGAACTTCACCCGACTTCATTGTCATGCCGCGGCTCTGACTGTGTGCCGCGTACTGATTAGCAGTCACCCCTGAAGGACTCACCGGTGACCGCTAATCCCCTGAGTGACTGAATTGAGCAGCCCTCTCTCATACTCACCGTTCCCCGATCTCCGGCGCGGCGCTGCACGGCTGTTATATAAACTCCGGCGGCTTTTACTATTTTAAAAAAGCCGGACGCTCATTAATCAATCTCGTATTCCCTGCTTTACCCGCCCAAAGGCGCCTGTGATTGGTTGCAGTCACACACGCCCACCACGCTGAGTGACAGTTGTGTCACTGCACCCAATCACAGCAGCCGGTGGGTGTGTCTATACTGTGCAGTAAAATAAATAAATAAAAAAAACGGCGTGCAGTCCCCCCCCCCCCCCCCCCTTATTTTAATACCAGCCAGATAAAGCCATACGGCTGAAGGCTGGTATTCTCAGGATGGGGAGCCCCACGTTATGGGGAGCCCCCCAGCCTAACAATATCAGTCAGCAGCCGCCCAGAATTGCCGCATACATTATATGCGACAGTTCGGGGACTGTACCCGGCTCTTCCCGATTTGCCCTGGTGCGTTGGCAAATCGGGGTAATAAGGAGTTAATGGCAGCCCATAGCTGCCACTAAATCCTAGATTAATCATGTCAGGCGTCTCCCCGAGATACCTTCCATGATTAATCTGTAAATTACAGTTAAAAAACACACACGAAAAATCCTTTTATTAGAAATAAAAAACACTAACAAAGTCCCTCATCACCAATTTATTAACCCCGACAAAGCCCTCCATGTCCGGCGTAATCCACGGACCTCCAGCGTCGCATCCAGCTCTGCTGCATGAAGGTGACCGGAGCTGCAGAAGACACCGCCGCTCCTGTCAGCTCCACGCAACAAATGAGGTGAGTAACGCGATCAGCTGCTGTCACTGAGGTTAATAGCGGCCACCGCTGGATCCAGAAACAGAAAAAGAAAAAAGACCGACATCACATGAAAAAAAGCACAAAACGTACAGGGAACAAACAGAGATGCGTCCGTGTCACTCGGACTTGCGCACAGACCCATTGACTTTCATTGGGTCCGTGCTGCGTGTTGTGTGCTGAAAACGGACATGCTTCTGTGCAAAACGGAGACACAAACGTAGCACACCCACGGACCTTAATGAAAAACGCACATGTGTCCTCAAACATTTAAATAACATTGGTGCACGTTTGGCTGTGTCTCTGGTATACACAGAAACGGACCAAACGCACGTTTTCTACGGATGTGTGTTGCAGGCCTATAGCAGTAACCTCATCAATATGGGGTACTCTTTCATTAAACAAAAAGGGCAGCAGGTATTTTTTTTTTCTTTTGCGTGTGTGCGAAAGCTGCAGCATTGAAGTTGTTTAAAGTGACGGTGTTGGCACAGAATGACTATTGAAGCCAAGCACAGGCGCTCTGTCCATCATGGCGTGGCCTATAATTGCAGCTGTGCTATGCTTTTTGCTGGGGATTATTTGGAGACTATCTTGCATTCGCTATCTTTCGTCTTTCCTTTAGCACAGCACTTCCGTCTTGTAACTGACTTATGTGCTCTGCACTTTCTTCTAGGTACATGTCTCAGATTTCTTCTCTCTCATTCACGCAAGCGTCTCTGGTGGAGAAGTTCAACAAGTTGAAGAGTTTTCACTTAGAGGAAGAAATGAAAAGTCTTAAGTAAGCCCTCGAGATACTTTTTATAAAGCTCTCCTGAGGAAAGCAATAGAATATTTGTCATGCCTTGTGTCCACAATTTCTATACCTGCCTAATACAATCATTAGGACTCTCAATCACAGCTGACATATAAGGCCTTGTTCGCACGTACCTGCTGAATATTCTGCAGCGATTTGACAGTACATGTGCGCTTCAAATCGCTGCAGAAACACTGCATAATGGATGCAGTTTTTCCTGTAGAAAAAGTCGATTTCATGCGCTATGGCTGCTGCCCCCACCATAGACAGAGCGGGAGCTGCATCCAAAGCACACAAATTAATTGACATGCTGCTTTTATGAACGCACAGATTTGTATCAAAATTTTAGCACCCAAATCCCTGCGTTCAAAAAAGCAACGTATTGGTCAGCTTGCTCCCCATGCTTGAAAGAAATCTCCTCCTTCATTTGATTGCTTCAAACTTTTGGTCTTTATTTGCCAAAGTGGTTTCAGAAATTTTGTACATAGTTGTGTTTTTTTTTTTTTTTTGGTGTGTAATTGTATTCTTTATAAATAGCTATGATATTTTCCTTTCTTTTTAAGGATTCATGATATATGGTTCTCCTACTCCCTTGTTCCTCCCCATTCCCCTTCACCCCCCCTTTTTTTTTTTTTTTTGCCTGTTTCCCTATTAAACTTTTGCAATCCTTCACATCCTAACTTCCCCTTTTCTTCCTCCTTCCCTATCCATCAATAATTGTTTATTACTTGTAAGAAATCATTTGACTTATTACAAATTAATATGATGTTTTTACATGACCTTTCCCATATATGTTATATAATACCTAATAAAAATATTTTAAAACAAAAAAGCAACGTGCGCACGTCTCATGCACAATCTACATAGATACGCACGACGCATGAATTTACGCTGCAGTGAAATACGCAGTGTAAATAAATGCATGTAAGTACGCAACGTGTGCATGAGCCCTAACACTGTAAATCTGTGCAGGCAGCATGATATACTGCAGAGGAGCGCAGCAGAGTGATATATAGTTTGGTAGAAAGAGATTTAGCAGAACTTGTTGTAATTTAACTTATTAAAGTAGCACACTATTTATTTATTTTTTTTGCCTTCTTCTTTCCTCTTCTGGGTCACGTTATGGCTATTCTGACTTGTCACGTCACATAGGCCTATGTTAGTGTGACGCCCTGGACTAGCCAGGTAGTCACAGATGACGCCCCACACACAACACCAGTCCCTCATTAGGTAACACCAGCCAAACCATAAACCCTAGTCTCCTCCCTCAGAGCGTGATGGACACACCAGGGGGCGGAGCCAGGCAGTTGGACACGCCCACCGAGGAGTTCAGAGGGCCTGAGGCAGGAAACACAAGTCAGTCAAGTCAGTTGTCAGTGAGTAGAGAGAGGAGTCTGACAGGTGCCGGGGTTAGAGCCCGGGCATCTTTGGCTAGGAGGCATACGGTGGCCTTAGCCTGCAGGAGCCGGGAAGACTGCTCGGTGGAACCGTGGTGGACCGGGACAGGGTAGTGGCCCGCCGGTATCTACCCGGGGAACCGACTGGAAACCGGAGCACACAGGGGATACTCAGACCCTGAAACGAGGTCCAGAATCCACTGGACTGAGTTAATTAACTGATTGCAGTCTGGACTATAGGTCCTTTCCCACACAAGTCCCGACTGAAGACAATAGCCCACCGAGGGGGATAGAAAGCCACCGCACAGGCAGAGAGATCCTACGGGCCAGCGTCTGCGGGCAAATGGGCTCTCCCGACATACACACAGCCGGGGAGCGGACTCCCATCGCTGAAGCGCAGGCAGTCTACACATACACAACACGGTGCAGGAGACAGGCAAAGACCACCAAACCGGGTGGGGAACCAGACGCAGCCGGCTGCGGGCACTGACCACCATCAACTTTGTTTACCAGAGACTGGTGTGTCAATAACAGTGAGTACAACAGTGCCATCCGGCCGCGCACCACCCTGCACCACCCAGCTGCTGCATCACCATCTGCCTCAGGTGCCCAGTAACCGCAGCGGTGGTGTCCACCTTCACCACAACCCGTGGGTGGCGTCACGAACTTAAACACGGCTCCGGCCGTACACCTACCTGCCACCCCCCTAAGTAGCGCCAGCACCCTTTTTCAGAGAGAACTGACCCCGGGTCCAGAGACGCTCGAGCCACCCACAAACGAGCCCGGATCCGAGCGGCTCGGCTGCAGCCGAGCGCGGGGCGGTACCTTAGCCTGTTGAGTCTCATTCTGTCACTCCATAGTCTTGCATTGAAAGCGACTTCCAGCTTTGAAGTGTAACTGTCTGTCTTTTTTTTGGGAGGGGCTCCTCTAGCCTCCCACCCTCCCTGCTCTGCCTCTAGCCTCCTCCACCCCCAGTTCCCGCTCTGCCTCTAGCTTCCCCCACCCACCTCAGCTTCACTATGTTGTGGGCAGGGGGACAGACTGCGGCAGGGGGGCTGCTCGAGACGCTTGGATCTGGGGTTGTTGCGGTGGCTCGAGGGGAAGCCGGACCCGGGTCTGAGCACCCGTCTGTCTCTTTCCCCGTCTGTCTCTTTCCCCGTCTGTCTCTTTCCCCGTCTGTCTCTTTCCCCGTCTGTCTCTTTCCCCGTCTGTCTCTTTCCCCGTCTGTCTCTTTCCCCGTCTGTCTCTTTCCCCGTCTGTCTCTTTCCCCGTCTGTCTCTTTCCCCGTCTGTCTCTTTCCCCGTCTGTCTCTTTCCCCGTCTGTCTCTTTCCCCGTCTGTCTCTTTCCCCGTCTGTCTCTTTCCCCGTCTGTCTCTTTCCCCGTCTGTCTCTTTCCCCGTCTGTCTCTTTCCCCGTCTGTCTCTTTCCCCGTCTGTCTCTTTCCCCGTCTGTCTCTTTCCCCGTCTGTCTCTTTCCCCGTCTGTCTCTTTCCCCGTCTGTCTCTTTCCCCGTCTGTCTCTTTCCCCGTCTGTCTCTTTCCCCGTCTGTTTCCCCACCGACATCTTTTTTTTTTTTTTTTTTTTTTTCCCTCACATATAAGCTTCTTATACTATGAATGTCTTTGTTCCTATAGCAACCAATCACAGCTCCTACTAATAACCTGTAGTTCCAGGCTCCATTTACTTTAATGGAGGCATGTTTTTTGGAGAGGAACTGTAAAGCGCGGGGTTAAATTTTTCCTGTCGAAACATAGTCTATGATGTTCCCTGGGTCACGAGGTGTCTGCAAAATTTCGTGATTGTAAATGCGACGGTGCGGATACACTTTTCGTCTCACTTTTTCCCCATTATGTAGATAGGGGCAAAATTGATTGGTAAATTGGAACACGCGGGGTTAACATTTCGCCTCACAACGTAGCCTATGACGCTCTCTGGGTCCAGACGTGTGAGTGCATAATTTTGTGGCTGTAGCTGCGACTGTGCAGATGCCAATCCCGGACACACATACACACTCTTCTTTCTTTCTTTCCTTTCCTTTCACTCTTTCCCTTTTTCTTTTCCCTTTTTCTTTCCCCTTTTTCTTTCCCCTTTTTCTTTCCCCTTTTTCTTTCCCCTTTTTCTTTCCCCTTTTTCTTTCCCCTTTTTCTTTCCCCTTTTTCTTTCCCCTTTTTCTTTCCCCTTTTTCTTTCCCCTTTTTCTTTCCCCTTTTTCTTTCCCCTTTTTCTTTCCCCTTTTTCTTTCCCCTTTTTCTTTCCCCTTTTTCTTTCCCCTTTTTCTTTCCCCTTTTTCTTTCCCCTTTTTCTTTCCCCTTTTTCTTTCCCCTTTTTCTTTCCCCTTTTTCTTTCCCCTTTTTCTTTCCCCTTTTTCTTTCCCCTTTTTCTTTCCCCTTTTTCTTTCCCCTTTTTCTTTCCCCTTTTTCTTTCCCCTTTTTCTTTCCCCTTTTTCTTTCCCCTTTTTCTTTCCCCTTTTTCTTTCCCCTTTTTCTTTCCCCTTTTTCTTTCCCCTTTTTCTTTCCCCTTTTTCTTTCCCCTTTTTCTTTCCCCTTTTTCTTTCCCCTTTTTCTTTCCCCTTTTTCTTTCCCCTTTTTCTTTCCCCTTTTTCTTTCCCCTTTTTCTTTCCCCTTTTTCTTTCCCCTTTTTCTTTCCCCTTTTTCTTTCCCCTTTTTCTTTCCCCTTTTTCTTTCCCCTTTTTCTTTCCCCTTTTTCTTTTCTTTCCCCTTTTTCTTTTCTTTCCCCTTTTTCTTTTCTTTCCCCTTTTTCTTTTCTTTCCCCTTTTTCTTTTCTTTCCCCTTTTTCTTTTCTTTCCCCTTTTTCTTTTCTTTCCCCTTTTTCTTTCCCCTTTTTCTTTTCTTTCCCCTTTTTCTTTTCTTTCCCCTTTTTCTTTCCCCTTTTTCTTTTCTTTCCCCTTTTTCTTTTCTTTCCCCTTTTTTTTTTTTCTTTCCCTGGGAGGTTTGTCAGTGACGCCACCCGTGGTATGCGGTGGTTTTGGTGGTGCTGGAGGTGGTGCCCGGGACTGATGGAGTGGGGCAGCTGGATGTTATCCCCTCCACGGGTAGGGGAGGTGTTGTCCCGGGACTCCGCTACAGGCGGGATGGTGTGACGGAGTGCAGTCTGCAGGGTTGGACCGGATGGTGCCAGTGTACTCAGTTTTGAAATAACTTGACACAGAGTGCAGATGGTAAACCAAATTACCAGTAGCCTCCGGAGGGTGTGTTCGGATCCCGCACCCCGGTACAGTAGAACAGGGGCCTTTCCACCTGCACTTTATGTTTGAGTCCTTTGTATTAACTACTCCGTGTGAAACTGGGAAGTCTGCTCCCAGTGTTACTGTCTTTTGGGAGCTGTGGCCCGCGAGAACTGACCCGTGCGATCTTAGCAGGCAATTGCGCAGCCCTCTCCCCCTTGTTGGGCTTCTGTCTCGTTCTATCTGACCTCCTGTGGGACGAAACCTGAAATCTTGTCCCCGGCTGGTCAATTGGTAAGGGGCTTAAAGCTGCTCCTCGCCCTAGGGTCCAGGTACCCTGTCTGTGCACGGCTCCGGACCGGTTTCTCGCTGTCGGTACTGGCGGGCTACGACCCTGCCCCGGTCCACTTAAGGTTTCCCGCGACCGAATCTCTGTCGCCTGTGGCCCTGTCTACCGACTGCCATCTAGTCAGTTGTCAGGTCATTCGGAAGCCCAGGAGCTCCAACTCCTGACTACTCTGTTCACAGTCTCGCCTCTAAACTGTCTTCTTCCACTCCACTCTCAACTGTCCCTTCCCATAACACCTCAGAACCCCTAGGTGGGCGTCACTATCTGCTTGGCCCCGCCCACTGTCCCTATTGTCATGGGGAGTGACTAGGGTTTTGATGGCTGGTGTTGCGTACCAGTATGGGGATTGTGATGGAGGGCCAAAGAGGAGAGAATCCTGCACCTAGAAGAGGGGTGCAGTCTTCTGTGACACCCTGATTTTGTCAGGGCGTCACAACTACATAGAATCTAATCAGTAATAACTATTATCTATTATCTCAGTAATGGGAACGTCTTCACTGAATACAGATTTTACCTCCGAATTGAGAAGTTTGATAATGACTGATCAATTCTGGCAGAGAAAGAAGCAAATGTGTCTGATATATTAGAAATGTTCTTATTTTCATATGTACTATTGATTTATGACATAATAATGAAAAAGAGGACTCTTTCAGCACCGAATGCACACACAGATTCTAAGCCAAATTATTTTCTCTGAAAACAATCCCTAGAAGGATTTTTGGGCATTTTTTGAGCATGCGGAAAATAAAAGCCCTACTCCAAAAATAAGCCCTAGTTGTGTTCCATAAAAGTTAAAGAATATTAAACAAAAAAAAACAAATTGCTGATGCTGGCCCCACGCCAACTGAAAATTATACACGTAATACATAAAAGTAATTTCTTTGGAAAGGGGCGTGTGACCACTTATTTTTTTTTTTTTTTTTTTTTTTATATTGTAACTAGTGTTGAGCGGACCCGGATCTTAAAAATCCGGATCCGCACGGTTCGAGGTTCCGATCAGAGTCCGAGCAGTACTTGGCATCCGGAGGGCACGATCCGGATCAGTTTTTTTTTTTTTTTCTCTCTCTCATCCCGGATCAGACTCCCCATTCATTTACATAGCCGCGGATTACGGATCGGATCCGGACTTTGGCGGCAACCCAATCCAGATCCGTCGGACCCAGATTATAGCCGATCCGCTCAACTCGAATTGTATTTCAAATGTGAGAAAATATACATCTATTTCCTCAAAAAGGAGGACTCTTGTCCATGGTAAAGTTTAATTTTTATTAAATAAACAAAAACAATCAAAATCAAATGCACCACACAATAAAATGGAGATATGCACAGAAAATTTTCAATACAAAGGGCAAGCAGCATAATTCATATTGCACGTAATACTGTCCATAAATGAACATATAAAGTGACTGGTGCTAGAGCTCACCTGAAGCTACGGACACAGGAGGCAAAAAACAGTAGCCATACTATATACAAGGTGTCTTAGTGCCTATGTATTGCACATATCCCTTGCGTGAAAAGGCTATTGCCATATGTGACCGCAATTTCAAAATGAAACTGAGCCCGTCACTACTAATACCATATAAATGGCACATGTTAACACCCAGCACGTAAGGAATCCATGCCGACGGCATAAACAGCTAATCCAAGAAGCTATCACAGCTCCACTGTATGTGCCGTCAGAATCGACCCCCTCCTAGTTAAACACAGTATATCAACAATATTAGCAAAGTTGCGATAATGGCTATGAAATACGAATTACCTGGGTGGAAAGGTGTACTCGTGCTTCCGTCCTATTCCCCGACATACGTTTCGCTAACCCGGCTTCTACAGGGGGCGTCTGACGCCTTTCATAGTCATTATCGCAACTTTGCTAATATTGTTGATATACTGTGTTTAACTAGGAGGGGTCGATTCTGACTGCACATACAGTGGAGCTATGATAGCTTCTTGGATTAGCTGTTGTTTATGTCGTCGGCATGGATTCCTTACGTGCTGGGTGTTAACACGTGCCATCTATATGGTATTAGTAGTGACTGGCTCACAGTTTCATTTTGAAATTGCGGTCACATATGGCAATAGCCTTTTCACGCAAGGGATATGTGCAATACATAGGCACGAAGACACCTTGTATACATAGTATGGCTACTGTTTTTTGCCTCCTGTGTCCGTAGCTTCAGGTGAGCTCTAGCACCAGTCACTTTATATGTTCGTTTATGGACAGTATTACGTGCAATATGAATTATGCTGCTTGCCCTTTGTATTGATAATTTTTTGTGCATATCTCCATTTTATTGTGTGGTGCATTTGATTTTGATTGTTTTTGTTTATTTAATAAAAATTAAACTTTACCATGGACAAGAGTCCTCCTTTTTGAGGAAATAGATGTATATTTTCTCACATTTGAAATAAATTTGATTTTGGGAGTGTCCTTCAATACAAATTGACCTCTTTTCATGTTGATATCAACTCTAATTGTAACTAAAGAAATAGTGAGTTTATGTAGGGTGTGTGGTTTTTTCCTCTTCCGCGACACGTGGTCGGAAATGTAGATAGAGGGTAATCACCATGCACATTTGTCGTGAAAGAGGCAAACCTTAAATATCCGAGCAAAAAAACAAATTAAAACCTTGTACGGTAAAACCCAAAATTGTCCCAGGCCACATGGGGGGTGAATGGATGTCATGAACTGGCTCCGTTTGCTTTTCCCTCAGTATATCTTCAGCTCTCTAGCATGAAGCCAGGATGTAATAAGGCGGTTAGTATTGATCACCACTACATCACGCTGAGCCTAGCATCTGCTCATGGCAGCCTGCTGTCATCCCGGGACTTGTGACATGAAGGATCGCAGCATGAACCAGAATGCCGCTATATCCTGAGCGGCCTGTAGGTATCCTTGGCTGTCTGTTATACCATGACAGCATATTGAGTACTTTGTAGCCAAACCTTTAGCCCACAGTAGTTTTATTTTAGTAAGCAAACATGATAATTAGAAAATGTAATAAATAGAAGCTTGTGTCTGACAGTCAGTTATGATCCACCCTGATGAGGACAGTCCTGCCATTCTTTATTGGCTAGAAAGGGGATCCAGTTTAAAAAGTTAAAGATCCACTTGACATCACCCAGCGTTCAAGTAGTGCCTTAAAGAAGTTGTCCACTACTAGCACAGCCCTTTCTGATTGCACATTTCCACCAGGTAAAATAATAAAGCCTATACTCTTCTCCCGTATCGGCGCCCTTCCAGCAGTGCCGGGGCTCACGTGGGGTCAAGACATCATGCGAGCCTCGCGTACAGTCAGCGCCTACCTCCTTCTCCCCACCTTCGGACCAAATGAGCAAACAGGAAGTAAATAGCTCAGTAAAACATGGGGGGCGCGTGATGTCTCAACCCCACGTGAGCACTGGACACTGCTGGAAGGACTCCGGTACGGGAGGAGAGTGTAGGCTTTATTATTTTACCTGGGAGAAACGTGATATTGGAAGGGGTTGTCCTAGTAGTGGACAACCTCTTTAAACTTAAGTCCCCAGTCTCCGATCTTATACTTTTTCTCCCACGGCTTCATCTTTTCTCAAAGCTGCTCTGGTCCCACAGCGCCATCTTGTGCCCATAACTTCTAACTGTCCGGAACTCAGAGTTTGTCACAAGCGCTCAATACAACTTCATGAGAACCAGAAAAAGGCTATCATAGAGATGTATTTAAGAGTGACCTCTGCCATGCTCCACAAAACACTGGAGCAGCTGGCAGGTCACAAATCGTCAGAGGCCAACCTGAGCAATGTTGGGGGGAAAAAGGAACACTGGGTAGGGAACTTGCATTTAAAGCACCACACCAGCTCTGAAATGGCACAAACAAACTCTGGTATTGTGCTTTTAAGCTTGGTGAAATATCCTTTTGTTTTTGACAGCACAACATCCAATGTAAACAGGACCAGTGCTGCCAGTAGAGATGTAGCCCAATTTAACTACACAAGTTATGCACCATGATAATGTTTCGTAAAGTCGTAAAGACTAGATAACATTCTAAAAGCCATTGACTTATCTCAACTTAGGTGTCAGATCACACATTTCTGTGCTGTCTAATTCCAGTGTTATCTGCATTTTTGTTTAACCATAGCTACAGTTGTAACTAAAGGGAATCTGTCAGAAAATATTTGCTATGTAATATGAAGGCAGCATGCTGCAAGTGTTAGCACAGAGATTTCAATGATGCGTCTCATCATACGTTGTGCTGTTTACCTGCGATGTTTGTTTTAGCTTTAGAAGAATATAATTTCTGGACTAAGTCAGCTAGTCCGGCACACCCCCTGCTGCGGGGGTGGGATTCAGCCGGTTCTGTCCGGTTCTGGAGAACCGGTTGTTAAAATAGCAGCTGGTTCCCAGAACCGGCAAGAAACAGCTCTGGCGATCCGGTTCCCTGCTGTATTCATTTGTGTTAGTGTCTCTTTAAGACTCTAGCACAAATGAATCTGCATACCTCCGTGCCGCACTTCCTGGTTCAGTGCAGCCTGTCGGCTCCCTGACCCGGCGTGCAGTGACGCGCTGACGCTGCAGACACAGGTCACGACAGTGAGAGGAGGGAGCTCCTCCTGCCGTCTGTCAGCGTCCCTGTGACTGCAGAGAGCCGCGGAGGAGGACGGAGACACAGGAGAGGCTGGTGCTGTTTGGAGCAGGTAAGCCGCTCAGTGAGCCGAAGCTGCAGGGAGAGGGGCCGCATAAGATGGGAACTGTTACTATATGTGGCTATATGGGGAGAGGAAGCCATAATAGGATGGGATCTGCAGGGGGAGAGGAGGCCATAATGGGATGGGATCTGCAGGGGGAGAGGAGGCCATAATGGGATGGGATCTGCAGGGGGAGAGGAGGCCATAATAGGATGGGATCTGCAGGGGGAGAGGAGGCCATAATGGGATGGGATCTGCAGGGGGAAAGGGGCCATAATGGGATGGGATCTGCAGGGGGCGAGAGGCCATAATGGGATGGGATCTGCAGGGGGAAAGAGGCCATAATGGGATGGGATCTGCAGGGGGAAAGAGGCCATAATGGGATGGGATCTGTATGGGGAAGGTCGTCCGTTCCAATTTAGCAATAATTTTTAGTAATAATTTTTAAAAACTGTAGAAAAACCATTTAATACAACATGACTGACAGTGACGGGAACAACTTGTACTGTACAGGAGAGTGACGGTAGAGGAGGGGAAGAAGGGGAAAGAGATACTTTAAATTACATGTATTTTTGGTTGAGGCGTGAAAATGAGTGTGGCTAACAAAGTGGGTGTGGTTACAGAATGGGTGTGGGTTTGAAATGGGCGGGGTTCAGAGAACCTGTTAAACATTTGAATCCCACCCCTGCCCTGCTGTGATTAGCACAACATGGTCTATAGATATGTAGCTTTCTGAGCTCTGCTACATGGTAAATCTAAAAATTCTGTCAAAATGGCTGCACCCAGTAATCTAAGTGATACGTTGTTGTATTCTGAATGGACTGCATATATATCAATGTGGCTAAGGTTCATTGATGTCCTTATTTGGAAAGGGACAATGGGAATCTCTTTGTACCATTTTGAATCACAATGAGAGGCCTAAAGTTCACATCTACCATGAGTAAGTATGAGGTCTCATTTTTGGACATAATGACTCGTGTAGGGCAGGTTGGTAACCTCGTGACAAGTATCTTCAGAAAGTCAATGGCCACAAACAGCCTATTGGAATGGAATAGCCACCATCCTGCTCCTTTTGAAGAGAGGAATACCCAAAGGGCAGTTCCTCTGTTTAAGGAGGAACTGCTTCTGTTTTCAAGAATATAATAAGGTGGGTGATTTGGCTGGCAGGTTTATAAGATGACGATATCCTTTTGAAATGGTAAAGACAGCATACCACCATGCTAGAACAGCTAATCGGTCATCCCTACTGGTACCAAGGAAAAAGGAAGAGAATGGAAAAACTATTCCATTTTATAGGGACATATGATGAGAAATGGAGAGAGGTATCAGGGATTCTGCAGACCTGGGGAATCCTAAGGTTGGATCCAGACCTTGAGGAGTACTTGCCAGAGCGTCTGTCACCTATAGGAGGGGCCGTAATTTGAAGGACCTGCAGGTCTATAGCCATGTGACCAAGCCGGTAGAAAGACAACCTGCCTAAATAAAACTCAGATGGTAGGAACCTTCAAATGTGGCTCCTGTAAAGCCTGTGAATTTGTAAAGAGAACCAATAAGCTCACAAGTGAGGTGACAGGGATAACCTGTACCAACCGGGAGTTCATAAATTGTAACTCGGTTGGTGGGGTCTATATGGTGAAATGTACGTGTCCTAAAAGTTTTATATTGGGAAGACCATTCGCCCATTTAAACAGAGTATTTTGGGATACATGGGTAATATCGGGAGAAAGGAGATTACGCCTATAGCGAGACATATATGGGAAGTACATGGAGGGAATATGAAGGAGATTTCATTTCAGGGAATAGAAAAGGTGAGGGAATCTGGCAGAAGAGGTGATCTAGTCATCATGGTACAAAGAAATGAGACACAGTAGACATAGGTTAAAAACAATAGCATCTTCTGGTTTGAATGAGTCAGTCTCCATTCATTTATTTCAGTGCCGTTATCTATTTGTTATTCCTCTGTTTTAAAAGGTAATCTCCTGGTATTCTTTAATTTTAGGTATTAATAAAAGGTCATCACTTCAGTGTGTAGGAAGTGGACCTCCAATATTATATGCCCGAAGATTGTGGCTCTGTTTCCTCTATACCGCTTTGTTGATTTTTTCCATTTCCTTATCTTAATATTATGATGTGCTCATACAGTACCTCCAAAACTTCTTCCCTTATCTAATATCTATGTGAATATTCCTATGTGACATGATATATGGATAAATGATAGTAGTAAATATTTGTGATGTTGTTTATCTGTTCCCCTATATGACATTATGGTACGCGCCTCTTTCATTGAGCGCTCATCTTATCTAACGTCTGTCTGGGATTCCTATATTTTAATTTGATAACTGATGTATTATCATGTCTTTATTATACATATGAAAAGTACTGGATCATATGTGGTCAACTATATTTGGTAGGTGATCCATGTACACACTTTTCCCTGGAATAGAGATTTTCTCTATGTATTGATCATCTGTAAAAACGTCCTTTTGAGTCTTTAGCTATCCCTGACAGCGATTCTCAATCTGAATCTGAATATAATACACACACCTTCTGCTAAAAGGCCTTGCTATACTACCAAAAGGCTTCTGTATGGAGATGGATAAATGTAGTAATTGGGATGTATTGCACCAATAGGAAAGTCTAAGTGCTCAACATGTGCCACTGTAGTGCATGAGTTGAATGTAACTTACATAGTTTCCGGGAGGGGCAGCGTCTTTCTGACTCCTAGCAATGCCGGAGATGCCGCCTGTCAAATGACGCTAAGGAATCCTGTGTGATATGGCCACACACGATTGGTCCGGTGAGATGGACCGTGTGATTGGCTAACACAGGAGGCGTGTTAGGGAGGGGGTGGGCACTTATTTATATCAGAAGCGCGTATCATAATGTGAATGCACTGAGGCATATCTGTGCCACAAAAACACACACATGATGGGGTGTCTAACTTACATCAAAAGGCTATCTCATTGTTAGGAATGAGATGAAACGCGCTGAGACAGACGATAGGAGTGAGACAGGATATTAATATAGGCAGGTTATACGAGACTCCTCTCCAAGCTCATTTAGTAGGTTAGAAAACACGAGAAAGTGATGCGTTAGATGGCTCTGACAAGAGAGTACAGATACAGTGCCTTGCGAAAGTATTTGGCTCCCTTTTGGATTTTTCAACCTTTTCCCACATTTCAGGCTTCAAACATAAAGATAAAAAATTTTAATGTTATGGTGAAGAATCAACAACTAGTGGGACACAATTGTGAAGTTGAACGAAATGTATTGCTTATTTTAAACTTTTGTAAAAAATAATAAACTGAAAATTGGCGCGTGCAATATTATTCGTTCCCTTTAAGTTAATACTTTGTAGCGCCACCTTTTGCTGCGATTACAGCTGCAAGTTGCTTGGGGTATGTCTCTATCAGTTTTGCACATCGAGAGACTAAAATTCTTGCCCATTCTTCCTTTGCAAATAGCTTGAGCTGAGTAAGGTTAGATGGAGAGTTTGTGAACAGCAGTTTTCAGCTCCTTCCACAGATTCTCGATTGGATTCAGGTCTGGACTTAGACTTGGGCATTCTAACACCTGGATACGTTTATTTGTGAACCATTCCATTGTAGATTTTGCTTTGTTTGGGATCATTGTCTTGTTGGAAGACAAATCTCCATCCTAGTCTCAGGTCTATTGCAGACTCAAACAGGTTTTCTTCAAGAATGGTCCTGTATTGGACTGCTATATCAGGCTAGGAAATTGTTGGCCTACCACTGCAATATTATTCGGCCCCTTCACTTTCAGTGCAGCAAATTCACTCCAGAAGTTCATTGAGGATCTCTGAATGATCCAATGTTGTCCTAAATGACCGATGATGATAAATATTATCCACATGTGTGTAATCTAGTCTCTGTATAAATGCACCTGCTCTATGATAGTCTGTGTTCTGTTTAAAGCCCAGAGAGCATCATGAAGACCAAGGAACACAACAGGCAGGTCCGTGATGCTGTTGTGGAGAAGTTTAAAGCCGGATTTGGTTCCAAAAAGATTTCCAAAACTTTAAATATCCCAAGGAGCACTGTGCAAGCGATCATATTCAAATGGTAGGAGTATCATGCCACTGCAAATCTACCAAGACCCGGCCATCCATCCAAACTTTCATCTCAAACAAAAAGACTGATCAGAGATGCAGCCAAGAGGCCCATGATCACTCTGGATGAACTGCAGAGATCTACAGCTAAAGTGGGAGAATCTGTCCATAGGACAACAATGAGTCGTACACTGCACAAGTCTGGCCTTTATGGAAGAGTGGCAAGAAGAAATCCATTTCTCAAAGATATCCATAAGTGTTTAAAGTTTACCACAAGCTACCTGGGAGACACACCAAACATTTGGAAGAAGGTGCTCTGCTCAGAGGAAACCAAAATCGAACTTTCTAGGCACAATGCCAAACGATATGTTTGGCGTAAAAGCAACACAGCTCATCACCTTGAACACACCATCCCCAGTGTCAAACGTGGTGGCAGCATCATGGTTTGGGCCTGCTTTTCTTCAGCAGGGACAGGGAAGATGGATAAAATTGATGGGAAGATGGATGGAGCCAAATACAGGACCATTCTTGAAGAAAACCTGTTGGAGTCTGCAGAAGACCTGAGTCTGGGATGGAGATGTGTCTTCCAACAAGACAATGATCCCAAACATAAAGCAAAATCTACAATGGAATGGTTTACAAATAAACGTATCCAGGTGTTAGAATGGCCAAGTCAAAATCCAGACCTGAATCCAATCGAGAATCTGTGGAAAGAGCTGAAAACTGCTGTTCACAAACGCTCTCAATCCAACCTCTATCAGCTCGAGCTATTGGCGAAGGAAGAATCGGCAAGAATTTCAGTCTCTCGATGTGCAAAATTGATACACATACCCCAAGCGACTTGCAGCTGTAATCGCAGCAAAAGGTGGCGCTATAAAAGTATTAAAGGGGACAAATAATATTGCACGCCCCAATTTTCAGTTTTCTATTTTTTAAAAAAGTTTTAAATTTCGTTTAACTTCACAATTGTGTTCCACTTGTTGATTCTTCACCATAACATTAAAATTTTTATCTTTTATGTTTGAAGCTTGAAATGTGGGAAAAGGTTGAAAAATTCAAGGGGGCTGAATACTTTCGCAAGGCACTGTATCTGCCCTCCTGATCCACAGAGAATTTTAGATGTTCAAACAGCACCGTCCTGTGTACTAGGACGCCCCCCTGTGTGGAATATACAGAATAGTACTCATGGGCTATCCAGTTTTTGTGCAGCAAGTGGATCCGTTCGATCATGTGCGTTTCTGAGAGAAATATTAATGCTGGTTTAAGCTGCTGTAGAAACATAAAGACCGCACAACTAGTAGCATCGTCCAATCCTGGACATTCATTTTTTGGCCCTTGAGGAAGCCACATCTCCAGTGGTGATACGCGTGGGGCAACACCCCATACTTGCGCCGATCCTGAGGCCTCACACCACCTTAAACTTGGACTTCTAGCAAGGGGTAATACATCTTGGTGATGACTTTCTGGATTATTCTGGATAGTCCTAGACTAACCAGGTTTAATTATTGAATTGGGTGTATTGATTTCCTCATTATAAGGTTATCGTCATCCCCTTTTTTTGCTAGTATTTTGTACTTATTATATTGTATTTATTGATGGTGGTGCCAGATGGGGTACGATTTTCTAGAGTACTGTATGGCATAGGGTTTGCAGTGACAATTTGCACACCGGTCCTGCATTTATGCCTGTGAATATTATTGATTTGTACGTCTAGTGTCGTTTCATTCAGGATCTTGGTGCTGGGTTCCTAACATGGAACTATGTATTGGGGTGTTCGTTTACTGTTTTTAGATGTTCTTATTTGTTATTTTTCACTGTTCTGTGTGGATATTTTTGTATGTATAAAATTTGTGCCAATAAAATATATTTTTGATGATCTGAACAAAATCTTATTGGTTGATCCCTATATACAGCAATTCTTTTTCTTTCTTTCTTGATATGGTCTATTGTTGCTGGTGGTCCCAATAGTGGAAAGGTGCCCCCTTATTTCCTATCTCCCAATCCGCACATATTCCAGGCCACTATATTAACCTTCTTTGCCATGAGGTTGAGCATGCATATGTAACAGAAGGGGGCAGTAGTAGGGCATTTTCAGACCTATTTGTAACAAAGTGTTATAGATGAGTATAGACCAAGCAGGTGCACAAAACAAAAAGGTAATAGAACACAGAGACATACAAACAATAAACCAAGACATTCCTCTCAAACAGAGGGAGTTGGGCTAAACATAACCCAAAAAGCATATAGTGCAGGGGTGGGCAATTAATTTTCCCATGGGGCCGCATGAGAAGTTGGGATGGTTTTAGAGGGCCGGACTAAAATAATTAACTCTGTTATATATATATATATATATATATATATATATATATATATATATCACTACACTACACCCGCCACATACTACACCTGTAATATACATCCCTATACACTACACCTGTAATAAACTACACGTCTATATACTATACCATATAAGTATAAATATATACACCTGTATTATACTACACCACTACGCCACTATATACACCTGTACTATACTACACCACTACACCCCCCCCCATATACCACACCTGTAAAACTACATTCCCATATACTAAACCACTACACCCCAAATATTTGTCAACAGTTAACCCCCCCCCCCCCATTGCCCCCGCAGGTTACTAGTAACCACTCACCTGTCTTCTTATTGTCCCCTCCTCAGGCACCTCCGTATGTTCCCCCCCCCCCGCTGAGCGGCTGCTCTTTCACATGCCCAGGCTGCGCCACTGCTTCTCCTCATACAGCCCCCGCCGCTGCAGATTCTTCTCCTGCCGGGCGGGAACTTTTCAAATGACACGCGCGCCGTACTGACGATATCAGGGCGCGCGTGTGTCACAGAGAAAAGCTGCTGCAGGGAACAGAGGAGAGATTCCTGCGTTCCGCTGCCTGCACTGACTGTACAGAGCTGCAGGATCTGTCCTCTGTTTCCTACCCAGCAGGCAGCGTGTGATGAGGGCAATCTGACCACGGGTCTCCCGGAGCCTGGAGCTCCGGACAACAGGTCAGATTGCCCTCATCAGTGACCGGCCAGCAAGGACGCCCCGAGCCAGGCGGGCCGGTCAGAGAGTAAGCGGGCCGGATGTGGCCCGCGGGCCGCCCCTTGCCCACGTCTGATATAGTGGGTTAAATGCCTAAACAGTCAGTAACTGCAAAATAACCTTTTTTCCCTCACCCTATGACGGCACCACGAGAGAGGATCCGCCCATCCAGGACATGAAACCTTCAGGTTAAAAAGGGGCAGTCCTCTCGCCGCTTCAGTTTGGTTTCCTGTCCTGGACGGATACCTTAGGATGCGGCCCTGGAGGACCTTGGATCTTCTGTATAATCTTACCCGGTCCTGACGGGCGGCTCTGGCGGCAGCACGGGTCCTGCCTCGCTCCGTTCGGGTGCCTGGAAGTGCCATGGCGGACCCCCGGGGGTTGCGTCCATGAGCGGAAGCGCTGCATCAGGCGGCAGGTGAGTACAGCAGCCGGCCGGTCCTTCCTGGGCGGCGGGGCTGCTTGCGGCCGCGTGTGCTGCACGCCGCCGCCATCTTGGAGGCGGGTTTTGTGTGCGGGCGTTGTGCATGCGCGACGGCCGTACCTGACAGGCGCTGACGTCGGCGATGACGTCTGACCCAGGAAGTGGGTCCGGAGGCGTGGGAAAACAGCGCTCAGTTTGAAAAACGGCGCTCGGAGCTGGGGGAAAGTGCTCCAGTCCTCCTGCAGAACGGAGGTGTTTTGTTGCTCTGCCAGCAGGGTTAGAATATGGACAAAGATGGGCACCGTGAGGAGGATCGGCACTCGGTGCGTGAGTCCTCCTCCCCTCCTGCTGGCAAGAAAACGGTGAAACCACCGGAGCGTCGCAGAAGCGACTCTGGCTCAGATGCCAGTTTATCCAGCAAACGTGGCACCCGGGCCACTAAACAGACCCGAGATGCGTCTGACGGCAAAGGCGCCTCCAGAGGGAAGACTTTGATGAAAGCTCCTTCCCCAGAACCGGTACTGACCCTTCATCTCCTATGGGTGAGTGATCTTCGGGCATGTATACCTGTTGTTCATTGTTTTCCTGGTGTTGTCTCCCCTCCATCCCTGTCATGCATAGGTTAAAAAAACACGGAAGTGTGCTGCCAAATCGAATAACAGGGAATGCGTGCTCTGTAACCGGGTCCTGGTCCAAACTGCTCTGCAAGGACTGTTTCCAGCAGACCATTTCTGATGAGACTCCTGGGTTTGCTAATGATCTCCGTGCCATCATCCGGTCCGAAGTCCAGAGTTCTCTGCAGTCCCTGAAAGAGCCTTCTCGTAAACTGCATAGACAGACCTCCCCGGCTTCGCCATCCAGTCGATCTGAGGGAGAGTGTGGGTCTTCTGGCTCTGAGTCTTCTTCCTTTGACAGTGAGGCTGACGTCCACCAGTGTTTCCCAGTAGAAGGCACGAGCAAATTGATTAAATCTGTCAGGGACACTATGGGCATTACTGAGGAGAAATTGCAGTCTTCAGTCCAAGATGTGATGTTTAAGGGTCTGGAGCATAGAAAGCGCAGGACCTTCCCGGTCGTAGACAAGATACAGGCATTAATCTCCAGGGAATAGAAGAAACCGGATAAGCGAGGTTCTCTTCCAGGCGTCTTCAAGTGCAAATATCCCTTTGAGGACGCAACCTGTTCCCACTGGGATAGGGCACCCAAATTGGATTTGGCAGTGGCTAAAGCATCAAAGAGAAGTTTTCCATTCCCTTTGAGGACATGGGATCCCTGAAGGACCCTATGGATCGGAAGGCGGATGTCTTCCTTAAAACCGCATGGGAGTCCTCAGCAGGTGCTCTCCGGCCAGCCATTGCAGCTACATGTACGGCACGGTCTCTGGCGCTGTGGTTGTCCGACTTGGAGGAGAAGCTGAGGGCTAAAGTTCCTCGGGACGAGATTCTGTCTTCTCTACCCAGACTGCAGGGAGCAGCGGCTTTCCTCTCAGATGCATCGGCAGATTCCACTCAGCTGGCTGCTAAGACCGCGACCTTTTCTAATGCGGCTCGTCGGGCCTTATGGTTAAAATGTTGCTGGGGATCTGCAGGTTAAGTCTAGGCTGTGTTCCATTCCCTGTCAGGGCGAGTTTCTTTTTGGATCAGTTCTGGATGATGTCCTTGAGAAGGCTGGGGACAGAAATAAGAACTTTCCAGCCCCATCCTTCCCCCTCCTTCAAGCGGTCCTTTCGTAAGAAGCAGTTCACCTGCAAGTTCACCCCCAGGAATAGAAGTACCTGGTCGGACCGTAAGAAGGATAAGGGATTCTTGTTCAAGGGCCCTTCCCAATCCAAGAAGTTGTCCCAATGACTCCCTTCCCCAGGTGGGGGGGAGATTGACCTACTTTCTTCCGGCCTGGGAACGTATTTCTTCGAGCCCGTGGATTCTCAATATCGTCCGCACAGGTCTGACGTTTCCATTCCGCAGTGTTCCTCCCAGGCGCTTTCTCCTGACATCCCCGAGGACGTCCCCGAGCGAACAACATGCCTTGGAGGGGGAAGTGACGTCCCTATTGCGCCGGGCGGTCCTGATGGACGTCCCATTGGCGAAAAAGGGAGAGGGGTTTTACTCCCCTCTCTTTTTGGTCGGGAAACCGGACGGCTCCTTTCAGGTCATCATCAACCTCAAAGGCCTGAACAGCCACCTGCAGATTTTGTCCTTCAAGATGGAATCAATAAAGTCTCTCTACCCGAATTGTCATATGGTTGTCCTGGATCTGAAGGACGCGTATTATCATGTTCCCATTGCTCCTCCCTTCCAGAAATATCTCAGGGTGGCGGTGATGCTCGAGGGGTCTGTGCGTCATCTGTAGTTCAGGGCCTTACCATTCGGCCTGGCAATTGTGCCCCGTATCTTCACGAAGCTCGTCCTGGAAATCACTGCCCACCTGCGGGAAGACAGAATTCTCATTATCCCGTATCTCGACGACGTTCTCGTGGTAGGGGATTCTGCAAGCCATTGTACTGCCGTGCTTCAGACGGTCTGCTCAAAGCTGGAAAGTCTCGGCTGGATTTGAACAGGGAGAAGTCCCAGTTGCTTCCGGCCACGGTGCAAGTCTTTTTGGGGCTTACTTTGGACTCTCTCCTCCAAGAATGTCGTCTACCGCCTTCCAAAGTGGAGAAGATTCGCTCTCTAGTGCAGCAGGCGGTGGCGGTTCCGCACATGTTCCTGCGGCGGGCTATGTCTCTTCTGGGCTCCCTGACCTCTACTCTCCCTGCGATGTTGTGGGCTCAAGGCCATACCAGAGCCCTCCAGTGGGACATTTTGGGACATCAGTCGTTTCTGGGGGACAGGTTGAACACTCGGATTACCCTGAGCTCCAGCTCCATCGCCTCCCTTCACTGGTGGCTGGTTCCTGCGCACCTCACACGGGGAGTCCCATGGTCTGTCCCGGTGTCCCGAATTGTGACCACGGATGCCAGTGTGTCCGGATGGGGGGCTCACCTGCTGGACCGTCCGATTCAGGGTCTCTGGTTGCCCAGGGAGGCAGCTTCCTCCTCCAATATCAAAGAGCTGCTGGCTGTGGAACGGGCCCTGACTGGACTTCTCCCTTCACTGACTGGTCACCATACCCGGGTGTTGTCAGACAATCGGGTGACTGTGGCTTATCTGAACCATCAGGGGGGCACGAGATCCAGGTCTCTTATGTTGATAGCCGACCGGATTCTGCAACTGGCAGAAACTCACCACCTGTCCCTCACTGCTGTTCACATCAGGGGGAAAGACAACCTAGCGGCGGATTTTCTGAGTCGCACTCGCCTGCGCGAGGGGGAGTGGGAGCTCAACCAGTCTGTCTTCAACCTCGTCACGGCCAGGTGGGGGGTTCCGGCCAACGACCTTTTTTCCGCCAAGCAGAACAGGAAAGTTCCTCAGTTCTGCTCTCTCAATCCCAAGTAACTTCCGTATGCTGTGGACGCCCTGTCAATCCCGTGGGACTTTCCCCTAGCCTATGCATTTCCCCCACTGGTCCTTTTCCCCGCAGTCCTGAAAAAAATCAGGGACCACGGGGCCAGAGTCCTTCTGATTGCTCCCTTCTGGCCAAAGCGACCATTTGTTTTTTTGGTTGGTTTGGATGTCTCTGACCGACCCGTGGGTCCTGCCGGAACTTCCGAATCTCCTGTCCCTGGGACCTGTGTGCCATCCTCCGACTGTCAAGTTGCACCTGACGGCATGGAATTTGACAGGGCGTTACTGATCAGTAAGGGGTTTTCCCCCAATTTAGTTTCCACGCTGTTAGGTTGTAGAAAGCCTGTGATGACCAAGATCTACTGTAGTACTTGGAAAAAGTTCTTATCTTCCTCGGGGGCTAGTGTAACTGGGGAGGTTCCCATCGGTCCCATCCTGGAGTTCCTACAGTGCGGGTTGGACAAGGGGTTTGCGGTTAGCACACTCAAGGTCCAGATCTCCGCGTTAGCGGCACTATACAATTCTGATGTTGCAGGGAACCCTTGGGTGGCTCGGTTCATCAGGGCTTGTTCGCGCCAGCGTCCTAGACGGGTAGTCTCCCTCTCCCCTTGGGACCTTAACCTGGTTTTGGGGGCCCTAACGGATCCTCCGTTCGAGCCCCTTGACTCCATATCTGTTAAATGTCTTTCCCTTAAGACGGTCCTCCTGGTAGCCCTGACCTCGGCCCGTAGGATTAGTGACATTCAGGCCCTTTCTATTGACCCGCCTTACACTCAAATACTGGACGATAGGGTAGTTTTGCGCCCTGACCCTGCGTACCTCCCCAAGGTTGTTTCTCGGTTTCATGCGTCCCAGGAGATTGTATTGCCATCGTTTTGCACTAACCCGACGCGTACGGAGGAAAGGTGTTGGCATTGTCTGGATGTACGTCATTGTCTCATCCAGTATCTTCAGGTCACCAGTTCCTGGAGGAGGGACAATTCTGTCTCTTTCCAGGGGCCTCAAAAGGGGTTTAAGTGTTCCAAATCCACGCTGGCCAGGTGGATTAGGGACGCTATTGAGTTAGCTTACACTGCTGGGGGTGGTGCTGTTCCGGTGGGTCTGAAGGCACATTCCACGCGGGCTGTAGCATCATCTTGGGCAGAACGGGCGGATGTTTCCATTGCTCAAATTTGTAAAGCTGCCACATGGTCATCACCCTCGACCTTTTATAAGCATTATAGGTTGGATCTTTCCTTCTCCTTTTGGGAGACGTGTTCTACAGGCTGTGGTCCCGCCCTAATTTTTCTTCGCTGTAATTCTCTCGTGGTGCCGTCATAGGGTGAGGGAAAAATACGTAATTACTTACCGGTAATGTGTTTTTTCCGAACCCATGACTGCACCCTTATATTCCCACCCTGCACTGGGGATTGTTGGTTGGTTCACCTTCCTTTCTTCCTTCTTCCACATTTTTTTTTTCTGGTGGTGGCCTTCTGCTAACCTGTTGTTGTTTTTGTTTTTTTTTGGAGGTCCTCTCATGCTCTGTAATCAAACTGAAGCGGCGAGAGGACCGCCCCTTTTTAACCTGAAGGTTTCCTGTCCTGGATGGGCGGATCCTCTCTCGTGGTGCCGTCATGTGTTCGGAAAAAACACATTACCGGTAAGTAATTACGTATATCCGGATGGCTCCCGGCAACCGTCCATAAGTGTTCTAGTCGGGTGCCGTAACAAGGTCACATCCACCAATCCAGCAGCAAGAGAACAGCGGTAATCTTCAGGGGGTATTTCTGCACAGCAATTTTTCATCAATATCGAGCTATGCTGCCGCATCTTTTGGCGTGTCAGAAACTGTTTCCCACCTTCCGCCACAACTCTGTCTTTTAGGGTACATCGTTGAGTAAGGAACCTGCAGCTGCCTCAGACGTTTTTTACTTCAATAAATTGCGCCCTCCTCTGCTGGATTTCAGCGGAAAAATCCAGGAACAGGGAGACCTTGTGACCATCATTAGCCAGATCCTTGATTTCCTGGACCCTGTGGAGCGCAGTAACCCTGTCCCTGAAGTGTAGCAGCTTGAGGAAGATGGGACGGGGGGGTGCACCTGGTGGTGGGGTTCAGGTGAGGCCCCTATGTGCATGATTGTGAAGAAGGGGGAGAATTGATCCGTGCCCAAGGTCTTAGGACGCCATGTTTCAAAAAAGGCCACTGGGTAGGCCTTTTTTTGTGACCAGAAGGGGCGGGGCCTCAGCAAACAGAAAAATGTTGCTTCCTGGTATCCGCTTTTGTTTTGAGGCCCCGCCACTTCAGGTCACATGGGTATAACCTCACACAGGTCCTGCTAGTGAAAAATTGAATTGATTGTATAATACTTCTGCTAATACTAGCAGGGGGAGGGGATAACTATGAATCCCCCCCCCCCCAGATATTATCTGATCCTCAGCTGCTGTCACTCAAGAAGTTGCCACTTTCTATAAACTTTTTTTTTTACTTTCTTGGAATTCAAAACCTATACATCCGAGCTGACCACTACAGGTATGTATAGAATCAGCCTGATAGTACCAGTATAGCACTGGCTTTAGGTTATATACGAAAATACTGGTGATTGGTTCCCTTTAAAAGAGAGGTGCTGGTTGCATACACATAATAAAGTAAGGGGTGGATGGGTGACTACAGTGTAAAAGTACAATCAGCAGTGAATCACTGCAGTAACTTAGTGATAATATTCGGAGATCTGTCCGGAGAAATGTATCAAAACTACTATCTGAGCCCAGTTGTTATGCAATTTATGGGACTCCGGCTTCAGAATATACGTGAATGAGTCATGCACAATATTTTAGTAGACTAATAAAAGTTAATTTTTAATTCTTTAGTTCACATAAGCCAGTGATTTTGTTACACAGCAGACCAATCCAAATGATGCACCTTAGCAGTCTATACTAGCTCATGATTATCTTCCAGTTTAAATGCCGCTTACGTCGATGGCACAACACGGTCTATGCATTACTTACTGCGCTTCAGAAGCATAGTCTGTCTGAATGGGTACATGGTGTCCGCAGCATATGTTGATCACTTAAACTAGCCAACCAATGATGTTAGGTGTTTCCATAGTTTGGACACACTGAGATTTGGTAATAGCCCAATTACTCATGTTCTTTGCTAGTGCATTCTACACTAGCTATTTTGGAGACTGATTCCCTTTACAAAAATCTTTCATGAATAAATTAGTCTGTCATCAGGTGTTTATGTAATCTGAAAGCAGCGTAGTGTGGCGAATAGATCATGATTCCAGCGACTTTTAGTATAGTGGGTGCAGCAGCTGTGATACAGACTGTTTTTTCTTTTCTGCAGATCTTGCAGCGCCCACACCACTCTCTGGCAATCATGAGGGCAGTTTGTCCTATGGTGATAATCTCCTGATAAAACACTAATTTTATTGAAACGGCAACGCACAGCCTAGTGAGTAACATCCCTGGAAATCGGGGTCTCTGCTCCTACATCATGCTGCTCTCAGAATACTTGGCAAAACCTGCTGACAGATTACTTTGAAATATTTACTACTGTTAAAAATTAGACCAAAATCCCATCAGATAACTTCTAAAAAGTCTTGTGAATTGATATCTACCTTTTTGTGTAAGTAGAATATAAAGTGTCAGCTGTTATTTTGTGCTTTAACAAGTCCTTAATTCTGTGATCATTCCATAACTGGGAGAAGCTATCATCCAGAAAGTTATTGATGAAACCTAAAAGGGATCTGTCACCAGGTTTTTGCCCCCCCCCCCCCCACACACACGTCTGAGAGCAGCATAATGTAGAGATAGAGACCCTGATTCCAGCAATGTGTCACTTACTGAGCTGTTTGCTGTCATTTTGATAAAATGTTTTTTTTTTTGTTTTGTCTGCTGCAGATCTAGCAGTTATACAGAACTCCTGAACATGCTGGACTACCTGGCAGAACGCCAAGTAACCTCTAATGTTAAAATCACTGATTTAATCAGCACTAATTACCAAAAGCAGCCCAGTAAGTGACACATTGTTATAATCCGGGTCCCCGTCTCTACATTATGCTGCTCTCAGATTAGGTGGCAAAAACCTGGTGACAGATTCCCTTTAAGGCCAGTTACACTGTGGCCATATTTTCATTTTTTCAGATTGGCAGCTGGAATTTGCATAGAAAAATGGGCTAAAAGAATTAGGAGGTTTATGATGTTAATTCAGGTAATTACACATGTACAGTAGTCAGGACTGGCTCTATCCATAATATTAGACCACATTTCACATGAATTCAATTTCTGCACAGTCTAAATTATCGTTGGATTCTCTGGTTATGTACGGGCGGCACGGTGGCTCAGTGGTTAGCACTGTAGCCTTGCAGCACTGGGGTCCTGGGTTCACATCCTACCAAGGACACCATCTGCAAGGAGTTTGTATGTTCTCCCCGTGTTTGTGTGGGTTTCCTCTGGGGTCTTCGGTTTCCTCCCACACTCCAAAGACATACAGATAGGGAATTTAGATTGTCAGCCCCTATGGGGACAGTGTTCCTGATGTATGTAAAGCGCTGCGGAATATGTTAGCGCTATATAAAAATAAAGATTTTATTTTTTTTATATTTTTTTTTATGTAAAAGAGATGTTTGTGCAAGCATCATGCCATATGGTTACTACAGTTACCAATGGATTTAACATGATGACGGGTGAGAGCCCTACTAAGCGTACTCTATGTTCACGTGGTAGATTTGTGCGACTGGAAATCCGAACCATATATATTTGACAGGAGTAGTTTTTGTAGCATGTGCATAGATTTGTGTAAACTCTAGTCCAATAAGCGAGGCATAGACAGACCTTTCTGTACAGAGTCCATGGTGTGTGGACCTCTACTGACCCTTCCCTGTGTCCTTTTATCTTTCCAGGGCTCTGCTTGAGTCTACACCGTCTCCTGTTGTATTCTGCCACAACGATGTTCAGGAAGGTAGGTGACCACCAGCCTCCTTAGTATGGAGATCAGATGCAGTATTGTAGTGGATTTTCACAATGTATGGACGTTCTTTAGCCATTGTGACACTAGTAAATAGCAAAGAACCCTTCCTATGATGGAAGGGGAAAGGCTTTTTCTAAATACTTCACATAAGTGAACACAGTTTTTGTGGCACAAGCTTGATGCTTGAAACAATAGGTATACATACAAGATTAGCAGTCTTGGCTTTAGCACATCTAGAACTTTTTTTTTTTTTTAGTTTCTTTTTTGACTATAAGTGCATTGCCTATTGTCAGCTAGACTATATCCACCTGGCTTGAGAAAACTTTTGTTAATATTACAGCATTCTTCCTGAAAAAAGTAATCTATAGCTTTTTAAATTTGGACAACCCATATTTATTATACATATATATATATATATAGTCATGGTTAGCGGTGACAGGGGATACAGGTACGCACATCACTGATAGGACGTGCTAACATGCTATTTAATGCAGCATCACCAGCGGTGCCGCGTGTTCCTGTGTGTCCCCTGTCACTGCTGATCTGAATGCTGGGCACTTCCAGTTATGCGCAGTATGAAGCCGAATGTACACGTCATGGCGTCAGAGAGGTCTTGTGCGCATGACCGGAAGTGACAGGACTTCTGATCAGCGGTGACAGCAGACACAGGTACGTACATGCGTCACCGCTGATGATGCTGCATTGAATAGCATGTTGTTACGCCCCCGTGGGTGTACTAATATGCTAAGAGGGCAGAATGAGCGCAGGAACTAATGCCCTTGCGACTAGTCCTGTGCTCATTAGCATATCATAAAGGATCTTTAGAAATACTTTTTCTAAAGATCTCTATCTATGCTAGTGTATACAGGGACGGGTAGGGAGGGATTAGCAATATGTACCCAGAACTGCTTGTGGCTCTGGGTGCATATTGCACCTACCAGGTTCCCTTTAATGGGTGAGGCAGTATATAGCTTCAGTGTGTGTAATAACAGCACAGCAGGCAACCACAGTAATGTTTGCAGAGATTCCTCAAAAAATCAATTGTTTAGACAGCAATAGAATAAAACATTATTCTATGATAAAACATAATTTTATTGTTACTTTAGCTAAAATTCAACACTTACTCAGTGAAAAAGTCACTAAAGTGCTATAATACAAGTGTATCCAGACTGATCTCCCATCCATTGGACAAAATAATGACTATTGACTTGGATATCCCTATTCTACAATGTAAACGTCCACAATACATGTATGTGTCAGGGCCCTAAATCCAAGTCAAGAGGTTACCAGTATAAACTCTGTAGGCAACTCAAAACGTTACACCAATATCATTGCTACAACATGCGCATATCAGCACCAATTCATTCAGGAATTTACATAAAAGCAGAATTAGATGTTAGGTATGTCAAAAAGTTATTGATTAACATAAATGCAAGTCTGAATAAACCTTTTGATATTTTCATCCTCACTGGACAATATGAAAATCAATACTCCAGTCCCGTGCTATATATAGATAGATAGATATAGCTCAACTCCCTTAAGCACGGAATTCCTTCCAACACCAGCTCTGAAAGGGTCATATTGTCCGACATTGTCACATAGTGACTTTACTGGCAACCATTTATCATAGTGATGAGATAATAAATATAATCACAGTGGTGACATAATAGAACGGCCTCACACATAGATGTAGGTCTCATACGGTAAGGTCACTTAAATGGTGACACATGGCATAGGTCCATCTCCGGCGTTAAGCTCTAACCCTGTGAGTCTATGCTTAACCCTGTGTCACCCAGACGCCTGCCCTAACAAGGGCAGTCCACATCTGACCCTCAACTACAAAAAAGCCCTAACTAGTCCACAAAGCCTCCCATTGTATTATAGCACTTCAGTGTGTGATACAGCCTGGTCAAACTACTTAGCTGCCACTGTTCATGGTGACCGTAGCATTTAGGGGATACAATCAGATCTATTAGCTGTATAATACAGCTGCTGTTATGGTGAGGACTCAGTTACTGAGCTCGCTCCATAAAACTGTATTCTATCTACGTATCCTCTGGATGGTAGAGCCAATTAGTTCATTAGCTGTCTACGCATAGATTGTAATTAGTCATATGAAAAACCTGTTTAGACTCATCCCCTTTATTGCCATATTAACACGAGCGTATATTATCCACTCAAACATCAGGGCAGTCTGTGTGGCTTGCTATAATTGTGCTAATCCGTGAAGTGCACATCACATGCAGTTTTATAATCTGTGTTTTGGCCACACTGCTTGAACAGCCTTGGACTGGTCACCGGTGACTCCCCCGGTGGGCTCCTGTGCAGGAGTGGCCCCCGCCCTTCCCTATAAGCAGTAGTTGGCATGATACACGATTCCCTACATATAGCATCATTCATTATTACCCAGCTTCTTATTCTATAGCAGTAATATGGTGATTGAGGGTCAGGCCCTATCCGCTGGTGACTGCACAGTGGCCCCTAGAGTATATATAACTAGACTACAGGTGAAGTTGATAAATTGTCGTCTAGGACTTCTCATGCTTTCCAAAAAGTTGTATACATCTTCCAAATTCTGGTTGAATTATGTACATTTATGGGCACAATGGTACAGTATCGGGGAGACTTCTGTTATTTGTGTCTTAGCCTTTGTTCTCACGACTGTAATGATTGACCTTTCTACAGAAATTCACTGACTTGCCTTTCTCTGATAGGAAATATCCTGCTCCTGTCGTCTCGTTCCTCCCACCCGTCAGATAAACTTATGCTCATTGACTTCGAGTACAGCAGCTACAATTACAGGTCAGGCCAATCCTCAGGAACTCGTTTTTTTAAACATTTTGTTAGACCGTCTTTAGATAGCCTCAAAACTCCATAAAGAGTGATTATTATCTGAGACCTCTATTGAAGCGTGCAGACTGGAGCTTTGTTTTAAATCTCTAGAACTGATTATAAATCTGGGAAATGGGCAAAAGTGGTAATATATTGGACTACTTTATTCAGTGCCAACAGTCAGCAGCAGTCTTCTCCAAAGCTTTTATGTGGCAATGCAGCTTAGCTCGATTGAATGAGGTGCAGTGCCAAATACTGCCTATGGACAAGATTGGATCAGATGGGCAAGAAAGCTATGTTTTTGTAACCTAATACAATCCCTTTAAAAGAAACAAAAAAACTGGTAGCTTAAAATTGTACCCTCAGTCTATTCAGATTGCACAGGTAGTTCAGCTCCTGCCAGCCATATGTGCCATCACAAGGCTTGATATACCTTCAGCACAGTATCAAGAGCATGGAGGAGATTAGAAGGGTCAGACGAGGATGTAGAAGAGCATCAACTGAGGCAGCAGGACCAGTATCTGCTCCTTTGAGTGAGGAGATATAGGAGGATAGCTGTCAGAGCCTTAGAAAATGATCTCCAGTTGGTGAATTGTGTGCATGTTTGACTATACTATCAATAACTAACTCAGTGATGGTACAACGTTCTGTAGTGGGACCAGTTCTCACAGCCCAGCCCAACACAGCTCAACTGGTCTTCACCAGAAGTGACAGGTCCGCTACTGGAATCCTTCCTCTTCAGAGATGAGAGCAGGTTCACACTGAGCACAAGAATATATTCTCTACAAGCTGTAACCAGCATGAACACTAAAATTTAAAATCACAGTTCTATTCTTGGCAATAAGGAGGACAACCAGAGGCATGAATAAGGCACATCTTACCACTGCCCTGTGCCCCTACCAGAGATGTACGCCACTCAGGACCTAGGGTACACGTCTGTCAAGAGTTACTCCACTTAAGTGGCTTAACTTTTTATGAATTGGGCGGCTGTAGCTACATCCATTCGGCGCCTATTTTATAAAAGCGTGAAACCGCGAATAGGCGTGTGTGTGTGTGTGTTTATATTATAAATAATAATTTTTCTGCTTAGGAGCTGCGAAGTGTTTTACGCCAGGTAACTGCTCCAATTTATTAAGGTTGTTTTCAGCATTGTGTATGCACCATTTCCAACAAACTTGCAAAATGTATAAAGACCTAAAACTAGGTAAATAGCTGTATTGGGACCAGATTATTCTGGACTGATCCTCTAGGAGCTGAGGCTTGTCTTTAGCTTCTCCCTGTATCTTGCCTGTAGATACAACCAGCTGTTTGGTATTGGAGCGTGCAGTGATGTCTGGACAGCGTCATGATGCCTCGGACAGCTCTGCTTATTGCCAAGAGTAGAACTGTGTTATTTATTGTCCACGTTGGTTGCTTGGGAAAATTTGAGATTCCATCGGTACCAGTGTGTTGCTGTAGTTTCCCTGTGTGAATCTGCGGTTTCTCATTTCTTGGTATGCTTACAGCCATTTCTCCTTTCTCTTTTTAGAGGATTTGACATGGGAAATCACTTTTGCGAGTGGGTATATAATTATCAACATGACGAGTGGCCTTTCTACAAAGCACAACTGAGCAACTACCCCTCCCGAGAGCAGCAGGTACTGCAAGTATTCTACTAGAAATGTCTACAAGTTACATTTCTTGGGACCTGATCTGGAGAATTGTACTGTGTATCACAGAGAGGAAGCTGACATGTGTATTGCCAGTCCATATATACATTTACTGATCATATTAAGTATGTAGACCTTGTGCAAAATGATCTGCGTGATGCATCAGCCCTCTGTCTGCCTCTACTTTTATTTAACCCCTTAATGACCTATAACGTAGCTTTTTGTTGGCCAATAAGAAATGTATGAAGCCGGCTCAGAAGCTGAGCTCACTCCATATAACGGACACATGATGGCTGTTATATAGTAGACATCTGCCTGTGACTGCTGCGGCTGGAGCTAGCATGGATCGTTGCTGTTTAACCATTTTCAATCTCTGAGAACAGCATGACGTCAATGCCAGTGAGCGCTTACACACCAGCTCCCAATGGGCCCCAGCCTCACAATCGCGGAGAACCTTCTGAAGCTCCCATAATTGTCATTTTCTGTTGTCATGTGAAGGTCTGCCACAGACAGCTCCGTGTGAGAGATGCTTTTTCTCTATATACTGCAATACCAGTAATGCAATGTGTAGGGCAGGCGATTGAACACTCTCAGGTTCAAGTCCATTATAAGGACTAAAAATTTAAAGAATTAGTACACTACTCAGCATTAGTGGTCACATCGCTGTAAATCTCATAGGGAATGATTTTCTCAAACAACTTGTATAGTAAATTCTGACTCTGAGCCATGCTATTGCGTCCGCTCATCCCCATCGTGTGACCTCTGGGGCTTCGTGACCTCTGAGATCTGGTGATGTCAGGTCAACTTCCAGTGCTTGCAGCACTCTGCATCGAAGGAGAGCGCACTCGTGAGATGCTGGGCTGTGACGAGTGGTGACTGGGGCCCACATCAGTGATGTCGGGTCAACTGGAAGTTGACTTGACGTCACCGGATCTAAGGGCACAGAGCACGGGGGTCACGTGATGGAGATGAGCGGAAGATGCCAGGATTGCTGCTCGTTAATCACTATTGTCTCAAAAAAGTCACGTACCTCAAACTGATATGAATGAAAATGTCAGCTCAGTGCACAAAACAGAAGCCCTCTCCCAGCTTCATACACAGAAACTTTATTATTTATTTTTAAGTTCCAGGTCTCAGAAAAAAAAAACTAAAGATTTTAATTTTTTTTTTTGGGGGGGGGGGGGGGGGGGAGAGAGAATCGGTTACCAAGGTTTCCCAATATAAAGTACACCCAGCACCTTTTTAAGGCTTCTCCTTCAGTATTCTAGTTGGCCGTATAGTACAAACAAATTACTTTTATTAAATGGGGGTCTGATTGGCATCGCTGGTCTTGCTTCAGTGCCTCCTATCTCGTCTCAATTGCTGTCCTCCTGCTGTACATCATGTGGATGACGTGTCCTACATCCTCCAGAGTGTCCCTCCGGTTATGTTCCTGCACAGGTGTACTTTGTTCTGCCCTGCTGAGGGCAGAGTCAAATACTATAATGCTCATATGCAGCCTTTACTTTTGGGCCATCAGCACTATATGACCTCCCAGCGCATACACATTACCGTACGTTGCTCTAACCTCAGCAGGGCAGAACTGAGTACGCCTGCCAGAAGCGTGATTGGGTGACACTGGATGGATGGCGTGGGATGTATCATCCACTTGAAGCAGGGCAGGAGGATTGCACTTGCGATAGAGTAGATGTGCCGAAGCAAGACCAGTGACGCCCATTAAACCTGACTGCACCATTTGGGGGTATAAGTTTGTTTGGTTTTTTTTGTACACTGCAGAGCAGGACTTGCAATATTCTGGTAAGCTTTATGTAAAAGAGGGCTTTATATTGGGAAAACCTGGTGACAGATAACTTAAAGGGAATCTGTGACCACATTTGACCTATCTAACCTATTAATATGGACATATAGGTTATAAGATGATGAAAGAAGCCATATCTGTCTGCCTCATATCAGATGCCTTGTTGTGGATAAATCATCTTTCTTTGTCGCTCCATTGGGAGACCCAGACAATTGGGTGTATAGCTTCTGCCTCCGGAGGCCACACAAAGTATTACACTTTAAAAAGTGTAACCCCTCCCCTCTGCCTATACACCCTCCCGTGGATCACGGGCTCCTCAGTTTTATGCTTTGTGTGGATGGAGGCACACATCCACTCATACATTCTCATATTAGTTATGTCGGTTGGAAGAAAAGAGGGCCCCCACGGGGCCCCCGGCATGTTCCCTTCTCACCCCACTATGTCGGCGGTGTTGGTAAGGTTGAGGTACCCATTGTGGGTACAAAGGCCGGAGCCTCATGCAGTCTCCTTCACCATCCCTTAGCGGCTCTGGGAGAAGTGGGATCCTGAACGGTCATCCATTTGCTGGGACCGTGCTCCCTACGCAGCCCCTGTGGGAATCTGCCGGACTGGAGTCTATGCAACCTCAGGGACCGGGCCCTGCAACTCTAAGGTACTCTGTGTCCCCATTGGGGACTGTGCAGGAGCGCACCTTCTTCCCGGACGCTGCGGCAGCTGCTGAATTGAGAAGACCGGCGGACTTCCGCGCCGACCGTGCCTGCTTGTCGGGCACAGCCTTAAATTTAGTCCCCGGCTTCATCGTGGCCTAGTCGCAAAAATCCCGCCCCCGGGCCTGCCTGTCAGGGGTAAGGGCGGGACTGCCGACCTGACGTCGGATGTGAGGGCTGGAGCATCCTGCATGTTTCCTCCCCCCTCACTGATCACTGTGGGGACCCCAGATTCCCGCACTTTCCTGGCGCTGCCCACGGCTCCACTCCTCCCCTGAGATCTCCGGCAGCCATTTTTTGGGCATTCTGCCGGTGGAGGATTCTCAGGAACAGCTCTGCAGCTCCGGGGGACCTAAGGCTGGGAATCTGGAGGCACACACTCCGCTTGTTAGTGGTCGGTAAGCCACACCGGTCACCCGATGCTGGTCCCCCCTAGGGTGCCGGAATAGATACGTATTTATATATATATATATATATATTTCTGTTCGGTCGGGCTGTATACCCTGTTTTTGCCCATATACCCTCAGTGATCATTCTCCTAGGAGACAACAGCATGTCGTCCACAAGGAGCAAAGCTGTTAAGGCACAGGGGTTTTTTGCGACCTGTACCTCTTGTGGGGCTATGTTACCTGCGGGTTCCACCTACCCTCACTGTGAGCAACGCTCGACCCCTGTTTCACTTGCTCAGCCGGAGCCTCGGTCACTAGTGGACCCCTCGGCTCATGTAGACCCCCCTGCTCCCCCTGTCCAGGCGGCAGGGACAGAGTTCTCCTCTTTTGCTGAGAAACTCTCTGAGTCACTTTCACAATCCATGGCTCAGTCTATGGACAAATGGTCTGCCAAGCTGCTAGAAGCTTTGCAGTCCAGACCGGTCCTTACACAGGCCCCGGTCCCTGTTGGATCGTCACCTCCAGGCCCCTCTCGATCCGAGCCGCAGCGCGCTCCCAGGTTGGGCCCTAGGTCCCACGCGGAGGACTCCTGCCAGGACCACAGTCCTAGACAGCCTAAGCGGGCTCGCTGGGAATCTTCCCCGACTTCTTCACGCTGCTCGGGTTCCCAGATTGAGGACTCTCTGGAGGATGAGGCGGACGTTGCAGCTCAGGGTTCTGACCCTGACGTCACCCTTAACCTTGATACACCTGAGGGGGACGCATTAGTGAATGATCTTATCTCGTCCATCAACCAGGTGTTGGATCTCTCTCCCCCGCCTCCTACTGTGGAGGAGTCGGCGTCTCAGCAGGAGAAACACCAATTTCGATTCCCCAAACGTACACGTAGTGCGTTCTTCGATCACTCTAACTTCAGAGACGCTGTCCAGAAGCCCAGAGCGGTCCCGGACAAGCGCTTTACTAAGCGCCTCACTGACACGCGTTACCCCTTCCCATCTGAAGTTAAGGGGTGGGCTCAATGTCCCAAGGTGGATCCTCCAGTCTCTAGATTGGCGGCTAGATCTGTGGTATCGGTGGCAGATGGCTCATCGCTAAAGGATGCCACTGACAGGCAGATAGAGCTCCTGGTGAAGTCCATCTATGAGGCCACGGGCGCGTCTTTTGCCCCTGCCTTTGCAGCCGTGTGGGCACTCCAAGCTATCTCGGCTTGTCTGACTGAGATTAATGCTGTCACACGTAATTCTGCTCCGCAAGTTGCGTCTTTGACTTCTCAAGCGTCAGCTTTTTCTTCCTACGCCATGAACGCAGTCCTAGACTCGTCTAGCCGTACAGCTGTGGCATCCGCTAACTCTGTGGAAGTCTGCAGGGCCATGTGGCTGCGCGAATGGAAGGCAGATTCGGCCTCCAAGAGGTTCTTAACCGGTTTGCCGTTTTCTGGCGAACGCTTGTTTGGCGAACGATTTGGATGAGATTATTAAGGAATCCAAGGGAAAGGACTCCTCCTTACCCCAGTCCAGACATAACAGACCTCAACAACGGAAAATACAATCGAGGTTTCGGTCCTTTCGTCCCTCTGCCAAGCCCCAATCCTCTTCGTCCAGCAGGCAGGAAAAAGGCCAGAGGAACTCCTATGCGTGGCGGTCCAAGTCACGCCCCCAAAAGGCCGCAGGAGGCACTCCTCCTCATGACTCTCGGCATCCCCTAACCGCATCCTCGGTCGGTGGCAGGCTCTCCCACTTTGGCGACGCCTGGTGGCCACATGTTCAAGACCGATGGGTGAGACATTCTGTGTCTCGGTTACAGGATAGAGTTCAGCTCCCGTCCTGCGGCTCGTTTCTTCAGAACCTCTCCGCCCCCCGCTCAGGCCGACGCACTTTTTCAGGCGGTGGACGCTCTGAAGACAGAAGGAGTTGTGATCCCCGTTCCCCTTCAGGAACGTGGTCGCGGCTTTTACTCCAACTTGTTCGTGGTGCCAAAAAAGGACGGATCATTCCGTCCCGTTCTGGACCTCAAACTGCTCAACAGACACGTGAGAACCAGACGGTTTCGGATGGAATCTCTCCGCTCGGTCATCGCCTCGATGTCACAAGGAGACTTCCTAGCATCGATCGACATCAAAGATGCTTATCTCCACGTGCCGATCGCACCCGAACATCAACGCTTCTTGCGTTTCGCCATCAGGGACGAACACCTTCAGTTCGTGGCATTGCCTTTCGGCCTGGCGACAGCCCCACGGGTTTTCACCAAAGTCATGGCATCCGTCGTGGCGGTCCTACACTCTCAGGGCCACTCGGTGATTCCCTACCTAGACGATCTCCTAGTCAGGGCCCCTTCTCGGGTGGCGTGTCAACACAGCCTTACAGTCGCTCTGACGACTCTCCAGCAGTTCGGGTGGATCATCAACTTCCCAAAATCCAAGTTGACACAGACCCAATCATTGACTTACCTCGGGATGGAGTTTCATACACAGTCAGCGGTAGTCAAGCTACCGCAAGACAAACAGCTTTCTCTGCAGGCAGGGGTGCAATCACTTCTTCAGAGTCAGTCAGACCCCTTAAGGCGCCTCATGCACTTCCTGGGGAAGATGGTGGCAGCGATGGAGGCAGTGCCGGTCGCGCAATTCCATCTACGGCAGCTCCAATGGGACATTCTCCGCAAATGGGACAGGAGGTCGACTTGCCTCGACAGGAACGTCTCTTTCCCTTGCAACCAAGACGTCACTTCAGTGGTGGCTCCTTCCCAATTCTCTGTCGCAGGGAAAATCCTTCCTACCCCCAACCTGGGCTGTGGTCACCACGGACGCGAGCCTGTCAGGGTGGGGAGCGGTTTTTCTCCACCACAGGGCTCAGGGAACCTGGACTCCGATAGTCTTCCCTTCAGATCAATGTTCTGGAAATAAGGGCAGTGTATCTAGCCCTATTGGCTTTTCAACGGTGGCTGGAGGGCAGGCAGATCCGTATCCAGTCGGACAACGCCACTGCCGTCGCATACATCAACCACCAAGGCGGCACTCGCAGTCGTCAAGCCTTCCAGGAAGTCCGGCGGATTCTGCAGTGGGTGGAAGCCACAGCCTCCACCATCTCCGCAGTTCACATCCCGGGCGTAGAAAACTGGGAAGCAGATTTTCTCAGTCGTCAGGGCATGGATGCGGGGGAATGGTCTCTGCACCCAGAAGTGTTTCGAGAGATCTGTCGCCGCTGGGGAACGCCGGACGTCGATCTCATGGCGTCACGGCACAACAACAAAGTCCCGGCATTCATGGCACGGTCTCAGGATCACAGAGCTCTGGCGGCGGACGCGTTAGTTCAGGACTGGTCGCAGTTCCGACTGCCTTATGTGTTTCCTCCTCTGGCGATGCTGCCCAGAGTGTTACGCAAGATCAGGTCCGAATGCCGTCGCACCATTCTCGTTGCTCCAGACTGGCCGAGGCGGTCGTGGTACCCGGATCTGTGGCATCTCACGGTGGATCAGCCATGGGCGCTTCCAGACCGCCCAGACTTGCTGTCACAAGGGCCATTTTTCCATCTGAATTCTGTGGCCCTCAACCTGACTGTGTGGCCATTGAGTCCTGGCTCCTAGCGTCCTCAGGGTTATCTCAAGATGTCATTGCCACCATGAGACAGGCCAGGAAGCCAACGTCCGCCAAGATCTATTACAGGTCTTGGCAAATCTTCTTATCCTGGTGCTCTGCTAACGGTTTCTCTCCATGGCAGTTTGCCTTACCCACTTTTCTTTCATTCCTCCAATCCGGAATGGACAAGGGTTTGTCACTCGGCTCTCTCAAGGGCCAAGTATCGGCGCTCTCCGTATTTTTTCAAAAGCGTCTAGCCAGGCTTCCGCAGGTCCGCACGTTCCTGCAAGGAGTTTGCCACATAGTCCCACCTTACAAGCGTCCGCTGGAACCCTGGGATCTTAACAGGGTGCTAACGGCTCTTCAGAAACCACCTTTCGAGCCGCTGCGGGATGTCTCTATCACGTCTTTCGCAAAAGGTGGCCTTTCTAGTGGCAATTACATCACTCCGGAGAGTGTCTGAGCTTGCAGCGCTATCATGCAAAGCCCCCTTCCTGGTGTTTCACCAGGATAAGGTGGTTCTGCGTCCGGTTCCGGAATTTCTCCCTAAGGTGGTATCTCCTTTTCATCTCAATCAGGATATCTCATTACCTTCATTTTGCCCTAATCCAATTCACCAATGTGAAAAGGATTTGCACTCTTTGGATCTGGTGAGAGCACTCCGGCTCTACGTGTCTCGCACGGCGCCCCTGCGTCGTTCAGATGCGCTCTTTGTCCTTGTCGCTGGCCAGCGTAAGGGTTCGCAGGCTTCCAAGTCAACCTTGGCTCGGTGGATCAAGGAACCGATCCTCGAAGCCTACCGTTCTTCTGGGCTTACGCTTCCTTCAGGGCTGAAAGCCCATTCTACCAGAGCCGTGGGTGCGTCCTGGGCATTGCGGCACCGGGCTACGGCTCAGCAGGTGTGTCAGGCAGCGACGTGGTCTAGTCTGCACACTTTCACGAAGCACTATCAAGTGCATACCTATGCTTCGGCAGACGCCAGTCTAGGTAGGTGAGTCCTTCAGGCGGCGGTTGCCCACCTGTAAGAGGAGGGCCGTTTTCGGCTCTTTTTATTGAGGTATTCTTTTACCCACCCAGGGACTGCTTTTGGACGTCCCAATTGTCTGGGTCTCCCAATGGAGCGACAAAGAAGAAGGGAATTTTGTTTACTTACCGTAAATTCCTTTTCTTCTAGCTCCTATTGGGAGACCCAGCACCCACCCCTGTTCCCTTCGGGCTGGTTGTTCTTTTGTGTACACATGTTGAATTGTTCTTTTGGTTCATGGTTCAGTTCTCCGAACATCCTTCGGATTGAATTTACCCTTGACCAATTCATAAGTCTTCTCCTTCCTGCTTTTGCACCAAAACTGAGGAGCCCGTGATCCACGGGAGGGTGTATAGGCAGAGGGGAGGGGTTACACTTTTTAAAGTGTAATACTTTGTGTGGCCTCCGGAGGCAGAAGCTATACACCCAATTGTCTGAGTCTCCCAATAGGAGCTAGAAGAAAAGGAATTTACGGTAAGTAAACAAAATTCCCTTCTTTATCACTTCATGTAAATGAGCTGGTCCAGGCTATGGGGTGGATGCTGCCTGGAAGATAACACCACCTCCAGAGATTATTTTAAATAACCAATTTTTAGATACATTTTTACTCCATTTTATAATTTTGTTAATTTAGTCATAACTTAATATTGTCGTTTCCATAGCTTCATTTTTTCCGATCTTACCTGTTGGAAAGTTGCCCCGAACTTGGTGAGGAGGATCGGTGTGTTCAGGAGGCTGCTATGGTTATTGAGGTGAACAGGTAAGAAAGCTCCTCTCTTATTATATCTGGTTTTCCTTGCACTACTGCATTTTCTGTAGTTATAGTGTTGTGATGACGCTCTGTTCATGGAATAGTTCTTTTAATGTTGACAATGGCATGGGTCATGCTCTTAGAACAATGGCAAGCAGGGCAGAGCACATAGGACCCTGGGGGGTGTATTGCAACCATTGATCAGATACCGTACTGTGTTTTCCATTAGAATTTCAAGGTGTGGCATAGTCTGAGGCTCTGCCATTGTTTTACCACTGGTGATTAGGAGCAGAATTGCTTAGGCTAGGTTCACATTTCCGTTGTTTTGCATCAGTCACATGCGTTGCTTAACGCTTGTGACTGATGCGTTGTACAACGGATGACAAGAATAGAATTCATTGTCAGACTCCGTTGTAAAAGAGAGAACGATCAGCTGATCATTCACAATAGCCGGCTGGCTTTTGAGAGCGAACAGATGATCTCCCGGCGGCCGGCTAACGAGAGCAATCGCTCACAGGAGCCGGCCACCGGGTGATCAGCTGATCGTTCGGCCGCCGAAAATGTGTGCAGGGGTCGAGGGGCAGAGTGCGGGGTGGGTGGAGCAGAGTGGGGCCATGGCGCTGAGGACGTACGCGCCGGTGACTGCATGGCTGGGGACGTGTGTATATATGTGTGTGTGCGTGTGTACCTGCGGAGTGCGGGAGGGGGCGAGGCCGAGCGGGGAAGTGTCGGGCTCCGTGCACAGCCAGGGTAAATATCGAGTAACTAAGCAAAGCACTTTGCTTGGTTACCCGATATTTACCTTGGTTACGTGTGCAGGGAGCCAGAGAGAGCATGCGCAGCGAAATCCTACGGATTGCGCTGCTGAAAAAACGTTACAGGCTGCGTTCCTCCTGCCCGGCAGTCAGTCATTCCACGACTGATCAGTCGGGCGGAGGATGCAACGCAGCATAATCAGTCACAATCCGCCGCTCATACAAGTATATGGGAACAATGGAATCCGCCAAACTGATTCCGTTGTTTACCAGAGCCGCGGATTGTAACTGATAGAAATTGACGGAAATGTGAACGTAGCCTTAAGCTGGGTTCACACATAGCGACAACGACGTCGCTGTTACGTCACCATTTTCTGTGACGCAACAGCGACCTTGTATGTCGCTGTTATGATCGCTGCTTAGCTGTCAAACACAGCAGAAGCAGCAGCGATCATAACGTCGCTACATGTGCAGAGAGCAGGGAGCTGCGCACACTGCTTAGTGCTGGCTCCCTGCTCTCCTAGCTACAGTACACATCGGGTTAATTACCCGATGTGTACTGCAGCTAACATGTGCAGGAGCCGGCAGCACAGGCAGCGTGAGAGCAGCGGAGGCTGGTAGCGAAGGTAAATATCGGGTAACCACCTTGGGAAAAACGCATCCCTACACATTACACACGCTTGGCAAGTCAATAAATAAAAAAAAAGGGGTGCCCAATGCATACGTCACAGAACACATGATCTAAAGGATCGCACACAAAATTGATCAATTTAACATAGACTACTAATGCCCGTGTGACAGCAAATGAATGACCTACGTGCAATCTCTTAAGATCCCGTATGCAACCTGGGCCTGTCACATCGCAAATGCGATTGTACAACTAATTGCAACGTGTAAAGCAGGCTTTAGGCTATACAGTGTTAAATCTCTATCTTGGCCCTTGTCTAGTTCTATGAAGAGAATGCTATCCCTGACCTCAGTCAAAGAGAGAGGAGGAAGGGGGGAAAACAAACAGGTGGCAAGGTGCACTTAAATGATTGTCCAGGTAATGGTGCCCAGAGCGCCTGTACATTGTTTTGAACAGTCATTATGTGCTCAGAATCCTTTTTAAGCCTCCTACACATCTTTTATGTTTAATCTTTAACTGAAAGTCTTACAATTCTCTTCAATGTCATAAACATTATCTGCTTGTGGGATGAAGGAAAGATGACTGGACAGGCTGCCAGAGCTTGTGATTTTATCAGGAGATAATCATAGTGTTGGGGAGAAGAGAAGATGGGGATCTCCAATATTCTGATCAGGACCTTCCTGCTACCATTTTTCCCCCAAAATAAGACGTACCGTGAAAATAATTTTCCAGGATTTTTGGAGTATGCTTGAAATATGATCTCTACAACAAAAATAATCCCTGGCTACAGTCAGGGCTGACGTTAAGGGGAGTCAAACTGCATAGTTTCACAGGGACCCCAGTCATGTGACCAGAGGTCTCTTAATTGCAGAAGTCTAACAGAACTGAACAGGATACAGTCTGTTATGTAGGCCTGGCAATAGGGGGAAGGTAGATCAAACTGGGAAATTTCACAGGGCTGCCACTCTTAGGGGTCCCAGAGTTTATATTCTGACAACACTGCAAGAGGACCTGTGTGACATCACATCATGTGACCAAAGGTCATTGCAGTATACTAAAGCTGAAGAGGAGACGTGTGTGTGTGTGTGTGTGTGTGTGTGTGTGTGTGAGATATATATACACTCACACGTGTTACACACAGGGTTTGGAGAGTTTTGTTGATGCTCCAGAATATATGACTAGATTTAAATAAATCTTGATCTTTATTTTATTTGTTTTATATTTTTTTTTTTTTTTGTTCAAGAATAAATGGATTTACGATGCAAGTACATATGTGTTGTGTAACGTCCATTTATTTCTGCTTTGTACCCTTTTACCTGTGTATGAATAAAAAAATCTGATTTACAAAAAAAACCCAAAATAATAAATAAATGTGGATTGTTGTTCATGGGGGGGGGGGGGAGGGAAAATAAAACATCCCCTGAAAAAAAAAAGCCTTAGCACGTTTTTCTGAACAAAAAAACAATATAAGACCCGGTCTTATTTTTGAGGAAACACTGACACTTTAATCGGCAGGTATTGTTCAGGAGTTCCCGCACAATGCCCGCTAATCTTTGATCCATGGATTCTGTAGCACTTGGATCTACCTCTTGCGGTTTCATTCAAGGTTGTGTGCGACACAATCTAAGGCCTCCTTTACACATCCATGTCTCCGGTACGTGTGATGTCCTTTTTCACATATACCGGAGACAGTGACACGCCATGGACTGTGTGCGTAGACATTTCTGTTTTCTCCGGCAGAACGGGTGTCAAACAGATCGCAGAGATGTGATCCGTGTGACATGTACCGGAGAAAACCACGTTTCTGTGAAATAAAATGAATTTCTACAATCACCTTCTCCATCTCTGCTGTCTCTGCCGCTGCTGTCGGTTGCTTTCTACTCCCGCTCGTTATGCTCATCGCATAGTCACTGCACCGAGGACTTGAAGCAGCAGCAGTGGGGAGTCAGCCGGGCTGAAGAGTGCAGAGCGGATGACATCAGCACCATGGACAGCAGCACCAGGGACAGGTGAGCATAAAGTTCCTATTTTACTTGTATTATCACAGATAGTGCAAGGTTCACTGGTGCCAAAATCACGACACACGGAGGGCCATACGCACCTTTTACACATCTGTGAAAAACGTGTGTTTTTTTTTTTTTTCACGGCTGTGTGAAAGAAGCCTAAAAAGGTGAGTGAACACGAAACATTATTTCCTTCGTTGTTGTTAAGCAAGACCCTTTTCACCCCCAGTTTTTGGACGCTTTAATTATGGAATAACATATGAAGGGTCTTCTAATTTTGCCATTTGTAAATCTGGAAAACATATGTAACCTATTTGAGAGGCTGTAATAGTTGATATGACTTTAAAGAACTCATGTTTATTTTCATGTGTATGTCTATATAAAATGTATATGTAAGTGTAAAACCACTGCCTGTGGCTTTAAATGCCAGTGGGTGATGGCTTTCCAACTTGGCTGTGCATATTTAGAAGATGATTTATGGATTTCTGAGGGAACTGTGATCTCTAACCGAGTATAAGGAGATCAAATGGTTTATATGTAGAAAAGGGGATTATGAGGCTGAAGATTACTGTATAGGCTTACACTTCCCAAATTCTGCAGAAAAGCTGCTGTCCATTGTGAGGAAAAGCGCTTTACATATGTTTGTTCCTGATATATTCATGGAAATTAGAAGAAATTCTATAAGGATTGTTTTCAGAAATTTCTTAATTCTTGGGTCATAATGCTATGAAACTAAACATGTAGAGTTAGAATTAGTTTAAAGGGAACCAATCACCAGGATTTTCATATATAACCTAAAGCCATTCTCCAGCACTGCTGTCTCTGCCGCTGCTGTCAGTTGCTTCCGCCAGTGCCAGTATAGCAAAATCAGGCTGATTCTCTACATACCTGTAGTGGTCATCTCGGATGTTTTAGGTTTTGAAATCAAAGAAAGTAACGTTTGTAAAATCAGCAGCTTCTTGAGTGACAGCAGCTGAGGATCAGATAATAATGGGGGGTATTCAGAGTTATCTCCTCCCCATGTTAGAATTGGCATACGTATTATACAATCGATGTAAATTTTTCACTAGCAGGACCTGTGTGAGGTCATACCCATGTGAACAGAAGGGGCGGGGCCTCAGCCAACAAAGCTGATACCAGGAAGCAACATTTTTCTGTTGGCTGAGGCCCCGCCCCTTCAGGTCACATGGGTATGACCTCACACAAGTCCTGCTAGTGAAAAAGTAAATCGATCGTATAATACTTATGCTAATTCTATCAGTGGGAGGGGATAACTATGAATACCTCCCCAGATATTATCTGATCCTCAGCTGCTGTCACTCAACAAGCTGCTGATTTTATAAACTTTACTTTCTTGGATTTCAAAACCTAAACATCCGAGCTGACCACTAAAGATATGTATAGAATCAGCCTGATAGTGCCAGTATAGCACTGGCTTTAGCTTATATACGAAAATACTGGTGATTGGTTCCCTTTTAAACCTGCATCTCCCTATATAAAATTGTGGTGCCCTTTGTACGCCCTCTATGGGTAAGCAATGGAGGCTTGGTGTTGAAAATAAATTGAATTTCAGTTTGGGGGAATTGGGGTTTCCTATCATCGGGGCAGTCCGTGCACGGATTAGTTAAATGTTAAAACAGACAAGATCAGGTGTCATACCCCCTGGTGGGACTCCCAAGGTTAAGACTTAGGGTGCCTTCACACTTTAGCGATGCAGCAGCGATCCGACCAGCGATCTGACCTGGTCAGGATCGCTGCTGCATCGCTACATGGTCGCTGGTGAGATGTCAAACAGGCAGATCTCACCAGCGACCAGTGACCAGCCCCCAGCCAGCAGCAACGTGCAAGCGACGCTGCGCTTGCACGGAGCCGGCGTCTGGACACTGGTAACTAAGGTAAACATCGGGTATGGTTACCCGATGTTTACATTAGTTACCAGCGCACACCGCTTAGATGTGTGTGCAGGGAGCAGGAGCCGGCACCGGCAGTGAGAGAGCTGCGGAGGCTGGTAACGAAGGTAAATATCGGGTAACCACCTTGGTTACCCGATGTTTACCCTGGTTACAGCTTACCGCAGGCTGTCAGACGCCGGCTCCTGCTCCCTGCACATTCAGGATTGTTGCTCTCTCGCTGTCACACACAGCGATGTGTGCTTATCAGCGGGAGAGCAACAATAAAAAAACGAATCAGGGCTGTGTGTAACGAGCAGCGATCTCACAGCAGGGGCCAGATCGCTGCTCAGTGTCACACACAGCGAGATCGCTAATGAGGTCACAAAAACCGTGACTCAGCAGCGATCTCGCTGTGTGTGAAGCACCCCTTACTGTGACTGGGTTACAAGTAATCTTGACTACAGTTCAGTTGTCAAAAATAATTGAATCCTTTTTTTATTTGTTCAGTGTCTGGTATTTTGTTCTCTCTCTTCTAGATTTGCTTTGGCGTCACATTTCTTTTGGGGTCTTTGGTCCATTTTACAAGCAAAAATGTCCACTATTGAGTTTGGATACCTGGTGAGTATATATTTAGGGGTAACCATTTTTGGTATTAACCCTTTATTTATTTTGAAGATGGGGCAATACTTGTTGATCAACATGAGTCCCCCAATAATCCAAGAATGGGGCTGAAACTGGGGAGCCGGACTTAGTAGAACCCCCATCTTGATTGGAATTGAGGTGCTTTAGAACTGTCAGATATGCCCGATCAGAGTGCTATTTAGGCGCTAAGAGAAATGCCCTCAGGCCGGGGTCACACTTGCTATAATGCCTGATGTGAGAAATGTGGATGCTATATGCAAATAACACCCAGCTCAAACTCTGCTGTGAGTGTGAGCCGGGTGTCATTCAATGTTATCAGATTCAGAGTACAGGTGAGAAGACAGCGAGTACTCTCCATTGTCTGTCTCTGTGTATATCTGACACATGAGCGCAGTCCGATGTTTCAGACTCACCCATAGACTTGTATGGGTGTGCGTGACTAGGGATGCGCTGCCAGTCTCAGCATGTGTCAATTTTTTTTTTTTTTTTAATATATACCTTCCCCGACAGTATTTGTCTGTTAATACTGAGCAAATTTGAGCTTCATTCATCACATTTTATGGCGCATCAGTTTCATCTGGGGGGATCTTTCTGAAGCCTTTAGGGGTTTCAGCTTTATTATTATTTTATTACATCTATAATTGAATGATCTGACATTTATTTGCAGTACGAGGGGTACATAAATGCCATTGCTTTTTATTTTAGTAAATCTGCTCTTTCTGCCCTGAAATTATATTGTCATGCCGTATTGTCATACTGTCATTATGGAACAGCCTGTCATACAGACAATTGCCTTACTCTGCAGGTTTACTTTTTAGTAACTTGGCCCAGAATCTTAGGAATAACCCTTTTAAGGCCCTGTGTGCACTGGGAAATGACTTTTTCTTAGGCCCCCTTCACACGTCCGTGTCTCCGGTACGTGTTTGGTCCGTTTGCTCACGTGCCGGAGACACGGGCACACGTAGACCCATTAAAATTAATGGGTCTGCACACACGTGCTTGTTTTGCTATGGACCGTGTGTACGTGTGGAGCATACGTGTGCTCCACACGTAGACGACATGTCCGTTTTTCTCCGGCATCACGGGTGTTACCCGACCTGCACACGAACCACACGGATGTGATCCGTGTGACACACACCGGAGAAAACACACGTGCTTGTAAAAAAAAAAAAATCTACACTCCCCTTCTCCAGCACTGCCGTCTCTGCCGCTGCTGTCACTTGCTTCCGACCCCCGCTCATTATGATCATCGCATATTCACTCCACTGCGGGCGGAAGCAGCAGCAGGGAGTCGGCAGGACCGGAGACCGAAGATCAGCACCACGGACAGCAACGCCAGGGACAGGTGAGTAGAAAGTTCCCCTTCTCCGTGTGTTATCACGGATAACACACGGAGAACACACGTTGTGCCATAAAAACGGCACACTGAGGACAATGCGAATCTTTGACACGTTCGTGAAAAACGTGCGTGATTTTCACGGACGTGTGAAGGGGGCCTTAAGAAAAATCCATACCCTCTGGCATAATTCCGCAGCCGCAGCAAAAACTGCTGTAAAAACGAGGTTTTGCCGTGGGTTGGTTCCTGTGGTTTTTTACCATTTAACAATGGCAAAAACGCAGGTACCTGCTGAAAACAAGTGACATGCACATTCTTTTTTTGGTGCAGAAAAGCTGCAGAAATTCAACTGTCCTTCACCCTCCCGAGCAATGCCTGTCCTCTGCTATATCAGTCTGACAGGCTGCAGTGGTTCAGTTCCTGGTACATCTTGTGTGTTGTAGTCATGGCTTCACTGCTGCAGTCGATCAGTAAGACTTGAGCAGTAGGGGAGAGATGGATCTTTGCCCAGGCAGGGTGAATGGCTGCCAATTTTACTCATGTAGCATGGTGGAAGCCAATGGGAAGCTATAGTTGTACCCAGACAGCACTTTTAAATATACTGTACAAACTCCAACTTTCTGCCAGGAAGGCAATCCTTTTGGAGACTAAAGGTAATGTTTGTTAATTGATGCAGGTTATTTTTAAGTTTCTGGAAAATTTAACTTTCAATAGTGTAGCAAAGACCCCTCATTTGCAAAGGATTTTTTTCAAACACCCAAACCATTAAAATCTGTACTAAAGCTATGATTTTATTTTATTTATAGTAGCAAAGTCCAATACATACCTGTATAAGTGGATCCATTAGTGTTTTAGGGGGATATATGGAGATATATATATATATATATATATATATATATATATATATATATATATATATATATATATATATATATATATATAATATTTTATTTATAGAGCACCATTGATTCCATGGTGCTGTACATGAGAAGGGGGTTACATACAGAACACATATACAGGTTACAATAGACAGACTAGTACAGAGGGAAGAGGGCCCAGCCCTTGCAGGCTTACATTCTAAAGGATTTTGGGGAGGAGACAGTAGGTGGGGCGGGCGGCAGCTGCGCACGGTGGTCGGGCGGCAAAATATATATAAATATCTATATCTATATCTATATATATCTCTGGGAGAGAGACCGAGAAACAGTACCCGGCGTTGCCCGGGATAGTAACTGTTTCTGTCTGTCTGTTTCTGTCTGTGTGTCTCTTGGCCTGCCGGTCTGCCTCTTTGCCGGTCTGCCTCTTTGCCGGTCTGTCTTTCTGTCTCTTCTCAAGAATGGAGGGATTTGTAATTCTTTTAGTTTACAACTTGTTGCCTAGGTTATGGACTACCCTGCAGTCTGAGGTCTGATTATCTAGGCATGGAGTGCTCTTTGTGAGCTCTATGCTTTAGCTCTGCCCTGAAGCTGGCCAGATCATTGTATCCAGCCAGCGGCAGTCCCCCTTTCCTTTTTCAGTTCTGCAGGAAAAACTTGCTTCTAGCTGCATGGGAGAGTGCTCAATGCCGACTAGTAACAGACATGCCGCTGACCCAAACTCCGTCTTCAGTTGTAGGAGGCAATGGAGTGGTGCACTTGTGAATACAAAGGATGAACTTTGGAATATTCCTTAGGACTTGTCTAATTTTAATGCAGAACCAGAAGAGCTTGATCTCTAACTTATTATTATTATTATTTTTATTATTATCAGGCCACGGCCTTCAGAAGCCGTAGGCTATGTGCACACTAGAAAAAGGATTTTTCTCAAATTTCTTAAGAAAATGTCTTGAGAGTGAAGGATTAGCACACCTGCGTTAAAAAACGCACCTGCGTTTTTACCGCGATTTGGTGCGTTTTTACCGCTGGTTGCTCCCTGCGTTATTGTGCCACTATCTATGGTAACTAACGCAGTTAGCTACAGAAAAGAAGTGACATGCTCATTCTTTTTCTTAAGAAAATCTACAGAAAGAATTTTCTTACGAAAACGCAGTGTGCGCACAGCTAATTTTTTTTGCCATAGGTTTGGTTGGGGAATTGCTGCAGAAAGGTTACAAGAATTTCTCAAGAAATTTCTGCAGCAAAAACGCACCAAAAACGCAGGTAAAAAACGCAGTGTGTGAACACAGCCTAAATGTTAACAGCAAACTTTCTTTTAGAAAATTTACATTAAAATAAATAAAAATTACAAGATTTGCATGTCTTTCTTTCTGTAATGCCTCTTTGGAAATGTAGATGAAGGACATTTTAAAAAAAAAAATAAAATATATTTTTCTTTCCTCTTATTCAGGATTATGGGCCAGGAAGTTCAGCTTGAGTGTTCCCAGGCACACTTGTTTTCTGACTCAGTTTGTCTATATAGGCAGATAATCACCCACTCCCTAATTGTTAGGTGAAATGAGTTTTAAACTTGCTTAAAGGGACATTGCTAGGTGATTTTTGCCACCCAAACCACAGGCAGCTTGAATTGCAGTCTGGCTGCATGATCACAGCCAGGTATATTGTCTCTTAAACATTTCCTGCATTTCAGAGCACATGCTTTACAGATCCAGTCAGGGACCATAGCGGGAGATGAGACTAGTCCAGCTGTGCCACCCGGTCGGCTTATCACAGCACTGCTACAAGTGGTTGTCGGGTCTCTCCCTTGTGTGCACATGGTGGGAGGCCGGTGGATCACCTACAGCTGTACTAGGAAGAATTGAGCCATACTAGTCTCATCTCTGACTATGGTCTGGATTTACTAAGTACATTTTTTTTTTACTTTTCTGAAACTCCCAAATTGTTTCAGGTAATAATATACCTGGCATTCACGCACACACAGTACTCACTCTGGAAAGCGAGTGCGAGTGTTGGCAATATGCAAATGAGGAGGTGTAACCATGCACCGAACTCTTGGCCACAGCAGAAGTGCGCCAAAGCCTCTGCATTTCAATACGACTAAACTAATGGACCAGTAACACATACAGTGCTATTATTGTTAAGGGCCTAGTCCCATAAAACACTGTATAGACCACTTAAAATGCATTTTAGAAGTGGTGGACTCCCTTTAATATCTGTTTAGGAAATCTGAAGGAATTAAATCTTAATTTTATTAATTTTGACCTTTTATTACAGGATTACGCTATCTCTCGTTTTGAGGCGTATTTCAAACAGAAATCTCTGTGGTCCTGAATTGACTTCACCCTCCCCTTCACCATGCTGAGGAGGTCTCCTACCCGTCCAGCTGCTCTGATGCCAACCGTACACTTGAGAAGAACGAACAGTATAAGAAATCCTAAATCTTCGATTCGTCTTCTTTTTCCACCTGTAAACACTAGTGATGGGCGAATAGTAACTATTTGGGTTCGGAAAATGCTTATACGAGTACTATTCCAGTATTTGTGACGAGAATATAAAAATGCTCGGGTTCCCAATTGACTTGCATCAGGTTCCATTATTTGTGACGAATACTGTAATAGTAGTTTGGGATTCGTCACCAATAATCTGAACGTTAATAGTTACTATTCACCCATAACTAATAGACACTCGGCAGCAGCTGAGAATATGCATTTACTAATATTTTCATGCTATATAAAACTCTCAAACTTCTTTTGTCAGTAACTTATCAAGCCGGCATATGCTGTATGCTCTCTGGTTATCTCTGACGTCTGCGTGGAAGCAGTATATTGCTCCATGCTTTTCATTTCACACCACTGTTTCCAATTCTGCACTTAACAATCATTGTATAGTTTTCAGAATGAAGCCCTTTAGAACACTAGTCAGACAATCGTATTACATAGGCGGGTGCTGTCTGAGAAAGGCCTCCTTCACACGATCGTGCGTTTGTTACACGTGACGTCTGTTTTCACGTGTACCGGAGACACTGGCACACGTAGACCCATTAAAATCAATACATCTGCGCACACGTGCGTGTTTTGACATGAACAGTGTGTCTGTGTGCTCCACACGTTGACATGTCCGTTTTTTTTTTTTTCTACGGCAGTACGGGTGTCAGACTGATTGCACACTGATGTCCGTGTGACATGTGCTGGACAAAACACTGTGTCTGAAATATAATGCTTTCTATCCTTGCCTGTCTCCACCGTTTATGTCTCCAGCACTGCTGTCACTTGCTTCCGACCCCCGCTCATTATGCTCATTGCATGAATATGCACCTCGGAGCGGAAGCAGCAGCAGTGCCTGAGACAGCAGCACCATGGACAGGTAAGTATAAAAGTTCATGCTGTCGGTTTGCTATGTGGTTGTCACACAGATAGCACACGCTGAACACGCACACACATACGTGCCTACACCCTGGACCATGCAAAATGTGTATGTTTTGCATGGACGTGTGAAAGAGGCGTAAGTCGGTTAGCACTTTGACCAATGTTCTTCAATAAAGCTGTTCAGACATTTTTTTTTTTCCTTTCTTCCATAATTGCAGCATGTACTATTCTCTACTGTCTATCTGATGAGAATCACCTATACAAGTCTATGGGTGCGCAAAAGAAATCACTAACGGAACCTCTGTATTGCATTTGATTTTTACAGACACGTTGCCATTATTAACATGGCAACATTAACTATTTGATCATGTACAATTTTAAAATTTTGAACGATTTTTATCCATATGATATCCGTTTTTTCCCATCAAGTTTTCTGGATGAAGATCAGACTATTTACATACCTTCACCTCACCCCAGCGTTCTGGTCGATTATTTCAATTTAGAATAGAACCTAGACTGATACTTAAGAGTTTGATCTTACAGATCTTGTACACTGCACATTGGCAAATGGAAAATCTATTACCGTCCAAGCTTTGAGGATGAGAACTGTCAAAATACGTCATGCTACGGAGAAATCTTTAGCGCAGTCTGTATGGTTTGTGACTAGATCCTTAAGATTTCAAATGCACTCATTTCATTCCATCGAGGCTCAGCATGTGGATTGCTAAAATGAAGAAAAAAATAAATTAGAGCCTGGGCTTGATCAGATAATTTACTGTAGCTATCCATGAGAAAAAAAGGTTTTTTTTTAGCCTTTTTATACATACTACTTTCTGTCCAATATCTACATTCGTGTGTGTGAATGGCAAATTATTCTGAAATCCATCTCGTGTCATAAAACTGAACCGAGGCGTTGACAGATCTGTCTGCCAATTACCTTGATTGTTGCGTGTAAGCAATCTGAAAAACAACCCACATGTAGATCATGCCTGCAGGCCTCATTCAGATGGCAGTAATGTGGCCCCATTTTAGTACCCTGTTACTGCCTCACGTACAGAACTGATGGCAAATCTACTTGTCCAGACAAATGTGTGTTCTGACAGGCCACACTGTCCAAAAAGCCTGCCTGCAATCCTGTGAATGTGAACCCTCACATTGTGCGCTGCCTGCTCTGTGAGGATTCTCCAGTGGTAAGACCAAGTGGCCATTAAACAGCAAGCATGCACTATGTGTACACCGGGCCACATTCCCACTAGACGTGCCTGGCTAATTCAATTGCATTGAGCTGTGCACTGTGAGGATTCTCCAGTGGTGAAACCGAGTGGTCATTTAACTGTAAGTACGCGATATGCATACACCTGACCACATTCCCACTAGACATGCTTGACTAATTCAATTGTATAGAGCTGTGCACGTGAGGATTCTCCAGTGGCGAGACCGAGCGGTAATTTAACTGCAAGTACGCGATATGCATACACCCGGCCACATTCCCACTAGACATGCTCGGCCTCGCTGAATTCACTCACTGCACACATTCAGCTGTGCACTGTGAGAATTCACAAGTCTGCAGTCTCCATAAAGTAACTGCAGACTACTGTGAAAAACCTGGAAACCCCTTTAAAATTGCATAAAGTGGGAGTTGTAAGTGTCTTTCTTTTTATGTTTCCCATTCTCTTTGGATAACCTAAAAACATTGCCTCAGTAAAATGTTACACACTACAAAATAGGTATTAAAATTGGACAGAAATCTGCATGTAAAGCAAATAAATTGCTGGTCAGATTTTTTTTTTTTTGCCATAAAAGAAAATCAGAAGAGGCCTATCCATGCATTACAGGGTCGCATGTTAATTTAATAATGGCTGCCTTGTCAGGGTACAATTTTTTTATTTTATTATTTTTTTTTTTTTTTTTTTTATGTATTTAGGCCAGATTTTTTTTTTTTTTTTTTTTTTTTTTAACAGCTGATCACTATGGAAAAATAAAATGGTTTGGTTATAAAATGTATGTTTTCTAAGGACAATATGTAATCGATAAAGGCTGCTAAATAGTGATGCCGATTCTTCTGTCGGGCCACTTTCACATATCTGTGTGTCGAAGTATAGACTGTGATTCTTAGACCGGCCGCAGCCCTCCTGACACAAACTTTACAGCCTAATTTATGCCTATGAGGCTGTCCATTTCAGGTCAGGAAGTCTGTGGCTGGACTCGGATGTGTGAATTCAGCCCTTGTGAGGAGACTTTCCCGATGCTTTATTTGCCTTCCGATATGCACTGCATTTTCCCAGATCTGCTTGTCTATGTACAATGACTGAATTTTAATGATGCCAGTATAATTTATTCATGGTTTTAATAAAAAAAAATTATCCAAATTAATCATTTGCATCTTTCTTAGAGTTGTCCCAAAGTTATTCCCAATGAATGGAGCAGCACATGCTCGACCTTCACTCTGTTCAGATAAGACTCAGTCTTTTTCTTGTGATTTTTCTGGTCAGTTATACAGTATAGATATACATTAATAGGGCTGTTTGGTCTAAGTTGAAAAATCTGCAGTCACTCTGACTGCAGACTGCCACATTGTGACAGTATGCCCTTTGCGAGTGGGCAGTCACATGACTGCATGTGTGCAGTTTGTATATTTGCAGTTACATGCCCACTAGTCTCACTTTGCTTTTCTCAATAAGTAGAGATTTGCGAGCAGCCAATTGAGACTAGTTGGCATGTGACCGCATGTATATAAACTGCATTTATGCATTCATGTGGCCACCTGCTGGCATGGAAGATGCAGGGGAATCGTGACCTTGTATGAATTTCACTAAACCTTTCTGATTGGAACAGAAAACTCCTTTTTAAATGAAACAAAGATGTGAACAGCCATTAGTTTAGTGCCAGGGAATGAGAACACTCGCTTCTGAGCCGAGGCTCATGACCCCTATATACCTATCCCTGCTGTCAGCTGAGACGTGAATACAGATCTAGGCAATTTTCTGTGAGTTAAATGTCAATAGCAATTGTACAACTCTGGTAGTTTTGCTACTGTCAGTCAGAAGATCAGGCTGCTTGGCTCAAGAATTGTGTAAATTTTAATTTTTATTTTCTAATGAAGCCTCACATAGGTGTAATGATGCAAAATCTCAAGACGCCTCTTTAAAAAAACATTTTTTTTAATTCTTTTTTTTTTTTTAATTCATCACAAAGAAGCAGTCTTAGCAACAAATTTGCAAATCTGCTATTTCTTTTATAAATATGTAATATATATGTGTATTAAAATAATTACCGATTGTAATCTTCCCCGGATTCCTGCATCTCTTCTCCTCTGGCTCATGTAGACTAGAAATCTTTCCCAATGTAGGTCTATAGAGCCTCTTATTGAGGCGTCTGGGGTTTACAATGATGAAAGTATTGTTGCCACCTGCAGCAGTCACTTTGAGCTGACACTGGAAACCAGAGAACACGGCAGGTTTATTACTAGACCGAATCCCGCAGGGAATCCCGCAGCAAAAACAAGTGCATGTCACTTCTTTTTTGCACATCGCTGCGGGATTTTACTCCATTGACTCAATGTTAATCATGAAATCCCGCAGGGAATAACGCAGGCAGCAAATTCTGTGCGGTTCACTGCGTTTTCCTGCGTTATTCCCTGCGGTATTTCGCGGTTTACCTCCGGTAATGTGCATCGCTTGTCTGCGGTTTTGCAGGGAAGTGATGTCATTACAGGAAGAGGAAGCCGTGCAGAGAGTAAACACAGACACAGATAGACATCACAGACCTAGAACACACATAGAAAGAAAACGGAAATATAGAAAAAAAAGAACGTTGGCTCCGCTGCATATTTACCTTCCAGCCGAAGTAAGCACACAGCGGCGGCCCGGTATTCTCAGGCTGGGGAGGGAGAGGGGCAGGGATAATGTCCCCCGCCTCACTCCCCCTCCCGCAGCCGAGAATATCAGCCGCAGCTGCCCCGGCACTGTCGCATCCATTATGCGACAATACCGGCGTGTCCTCGGCTCTTGCCACCGTGTAGCAGTGGTGGCAAGGTAATACAAGGGGTTAATGGTGATGGGGGACCACCGCCATTAACTCCAGGCTTGATCATGGCAGCGTCTATGAGACAGCTGACATGATCAACCCGTAAGTAAAGTGAAAAAACACACACAGAAAAATCCTTTTATTTTAAATAAAACCAACAAGCCTCGTTCACCATTTTATTAACCCCCCCCAAACAAAGCTCCGGCGTAATCCACAGCTCCGGCGTCCTGCACTGCTGACATCCAGCCCTGACTGTCACAGACACAGCGCTGAATGCAGCAGACAGCAGAGGTCATTACCGGTCATTTCCCACGGCCGGTAATGTGAACTCACTGCCGACCGTGGGAAATGCAGCGATCTGTCATCTATCTATCCCTCTATCCCTCTGTCTGTCTATCTATCTATCCCTCTATCTATTCTTCTGTCTATCCACTATCAGAATTAAATGTATTTTTTTTTTTTTTTTTCTTCAATGTGCTTTATTGCATTGAATGCAATAAAGCACATCCCAACCCGCACGCGGCAAAACCGCGGCAATACCGCGAACAATACCGCGGTAAAACCGCGGCAAACCGCATGCGGTTTTCGGATGCGGTTTCCCGCGGTTTTTTACCGCGGGTGCGGTAATCTTTGAGGACATGCGGAATTTTCTCAAGAAAATTCCATTTCTTCGGCGCTCCATTGGGAGACCCAGACGATTGGGTGTATAGCACTGCCTCCGGAGGCCACACAAAGCATTACACTAAAAAGTGTAAGGCCCCTCCCCTTCTGGCTATACACCCCCAGTGGGATCACTGGCTCACCAGTTTTCTGCTTTGTGCGAAGGAGGTCAGACATCCACGCATAGCTCCACTGTTTAGTCAGCAGCAGCTGCTGACTATGTCGGATGGAAGAAAAGAGGGCCCATACTAGGGCCCCCAGCATGCTCCCTTCTCACCCCACTTTATGTCGGCGGTGTTTGTTAAGGTTGAGGTACCCATTGCGGGTACGGAGGCTGGAGCCCACATGCTGTTTTCCTTCCCCATCCCCCTGAGGGGCTCTGAGGAAGTGGGATCTTACCGGCCCCAAAGCCCTGAGGCCGGGCTCCATCCACAGACCCATGGAACCTGCTGGATACGGAGCTGGGTACCGTTCAGGGACAAGGCCCTGCGACATTAAGGTACTCTGTGTCCCCGTTTGTACAGGCCGCGCACACTCCAGACTTGCTGGGTGTGCTAGTGCGCCGGGGACAGTAGCGCTGTGCGCTGGGGTTACAGTCACTGCAGTTGTTCTGAGTGACTTTATGTGTTGGGGACTGCCGCGCCGGCCGCCCCTGGAGCGGCGGCGCGGCTGCGACTTGTAGTGCGCCGGGGACTTAGCGCCGACCGTGCTTTTACGACGGCGGCGCTTATAAATTTAGTCCCCGGCTTGTGCGGCCTAGCTCCGCTTCGTTCCCGCCCCCACCCTGTCAATCAGGGCAAGGGAGAGACGCTGTACGTTTATTCAGCGCCGAGGGCTGGAGCCTTATTTACATGCTCCAGCCCTCTCACTGAGCACAGGGGGACGCAGGTTTCCCGCTTTTTGTCTGCACACGCCCAGGGCCCGCCCCTCTCCACAGGACGCCGGCAGCCATTCCTTACATGCAGTCTGGCTGGAGAACGGACACAGGCTCTGGGAGACCCAGACAAGGGATTTCTGGCGACCACACACCCGCGTTTAGCGGGCGGTAAGCAGCACTTAAGTGCTGGCCCCACTAGTGCCACAGTGTGATATTTGTGTACTTTTTTCTCTATACCATATATATATATATTTTGCACTGTAAGGTCGCTTCTTGGCTGTATACCCCTATTGCTCTGAGGAGACGACAACATGTCATCTGCAAAACGCAAGGGTGCCAAGACACAGGCTGTGAACGCTGCTTGTGCCGCTTGTGGGGCTAATCTACCGGCAGGTTACAATGACCCCCATTGTGTGCAATGTTCGGTCCCTGTGCAACTTCGTCAGCCGGAGCCTATGGTGGTTGTGGCCCAGGCAGAGTCGCCGGTGAACCCTGTCCCGGTGACGGGGACAGAGTTTGCTGTTTTTGCTGACAGGATGTCTGTCACTATGACAAAAATCCTAGAGACCTTGCAGGCCAGGCCAGTTACTCAGTCCATGGACACTGCTGCGGCAATGTTCCCCGGTCCCCCTCAGTTGGAGTTAATCCGTGCTTCAAGGGGGTCCCAGGCATCTCAGCCTGACGGCTCTGATTCAGATGACAGTCCCAGGCAGCCTAAGCGTGCTCGCTGGGAGAGACCCTCCACGTCATCACGCGGATCAGGGTCTCAACGAGAAGAGTCTCTACATGATGAGACAGAGGAGGGGGATCAGGAGTCTAATCCTGAAACCGCTCTCAATCTGGATACTCCTGATGGTGACGCCATGGTAAATGACCTTATAGGGACCATCAATAGTCTATTGGAAATTTCTCCCCCTGCCCCTTCTGCAGAGGAGGCAGCTGCACAGCAGGAGAAGTTCCATTTCAGGTATCCCAAGCCTAAACTGAGTACTTTTCTGGACCACGCTGACTTCAGAGAATCAGTCCAGAAACACCATGCCTACCCAGATAAGCGTTTCTCCAAACGTCTTAAGGATACACGTTATCCCTTTCCCCCTGACGTGGTCAAACGCTGGACCCAGTGTCCAAAGGTGGATCCCCCAATCTCCAGGCTTGCAGCTAGATCCATAGTTGCAGTGGAAGATGGGGCTTCACTTAAAGATGCCAATGACAGACAGATGGACCTTTGGTTAAAGTCTGTCTATGAAGCTATCGGCGCGTCGTTTGCTCCAGCATTCGCGGCCGTGTGGGCACTCCAAGCTATTTCAGCTGGCCTGGCACAGGTGGACTCTATCATATGTCCAGCAGTGCCGCGAGTAGCGTCCCTAACCTCGCAAATGTCTGCGTTTGCGACTTACGCTATCAACGCTGTCCTGGACTCTACAAGCCGTACCTCAATTGCGTCTGCCAACTCTGTTGTCTTGCGCAGAGCCTTGTGGTTAAAGGAATGGAAAGCGGATTCTGCTTCCAAAAAATGTTTAACCAGCTTGCCGCTATCTGTAGATAGACTGTTTGGTGAACAATTGGCTGAAATCATTAAGCAATCCAAGGGTAAGGACTCCTCCTTACCCCAGCCCAGATCAAGCAAACCTCAACAGAGGAAGTGGCAGTCGAGGTTTCGGTCCTTTCGAGGCTCCAGCAAGACCCAATTCTCCTCGTCCAAAGGGACTCAGAAGGAGCAAAGGAGCTCAGATTCCTGGCGGGCTCAGTCACGCCCCAAGAAAGCAACCGGAGGAACCGCTTCCAAGGCGGCTGCCTCATGACTTTCGGCCTCAGCCCTCCGCATCCTCGGTCGGTGGCAGGCTCTCCCGCTTTTGCGACATTTGGCTGCCACAGGTCAAAGACCGGTGGGTAGCAGACATTTTGTCCCACGGGTACAGGATAGAATTCAGTTCTCGTCCTCCGCCTCGGTTCTTCAGAACCTCCCCACATCCCGACCGAGCAGATGCCCTTCTGCAGGCGGTGTGCTCACTAAAAGCAGAAGGAGTGGTGATCCCTGTTCCTCTGCAGGAACAAGGGCAAGGTTTTTACTCCAATCTCTTCGTGGTTCCAAAAAAGGACGGCTCGTTCCGTCCTGTTCTGGACCTAAAGCTGCTCAACAAGCATGTGAACGCCAGGCGGTTCCGGATGGAATCCCTCCGCTCTGTCATTGCCTCAATGTCTCAAGGAGATTTCCTTGCATCGATAGACATCAAAGATGCTTATCTCCACGTGCCGATTGCTACAGAGCACCAACGTTTTCTACGTTTCGTGATAGGAGACGACCATCTCCAGTTCGTAGCTCTGCCATTTGGTCTGGCGACAGCCCCACGGGTTTTCACCAAGGTCATGGCGGCAGTGGTAGCAGTCTTGCATTCTCAGGGACATTCGGTGATCCCTTACTTAGACGATCTACTTGTCAAAGCACCCTCTCAAGAGGCATGCCAACACAGCCTGAATGTTGCGCTGGAGACTCTCCAGACTTTCGGGTGGATCATCAACTTTTCAAAGTCAAACCTGGCACCGACTCAATCACTAACGTATCTTGGCATGGAGTTTCATACTCTCTCAGCGATAGTGAAGCTTCCGCTGGACAAGCAGCGGTCTCTACGGACAGGGGTGCAGTCTCTCCTTCAGGGTCAGTCGCACCCCTTAAGGCGCCTCATGCACTTCCTAGGGAAGATGGTGGCAGCAATGGAGGCAGTCCCGTTCGCGCAGTTTCATCTGCGTCCACTTCAATGGGACATTCTCCGCCAGTGGGACGGGAAGACAACTTCCCTAGACAGGAAAGTCTCCCTTTCTCAGACGGCCAAGGATTCTCTGCTATGGTGGCTCCTTCCCACCTCATTAACGCAGGGAAGATCATTCCTGCCCCCATCCTGGGCAGTGGTCACGACAGACGCGAGTCTGTCAGGGTGGGGAGCAGTTTTTCTCCACCACAGGGCTCAAGGGACGTGGACTCAGCAGGAGTCCACCCTTCAGATCAATGTTCTGGAAATCAGGGCAGTGTATCTTGCCCTATTAGCCTTCCAGCAGTGGCTGGAAGGAAAGCAGATCCGAATTCAGTCGGACAACTCCACAGCGGTGGCATACATCAACCACCAAGGAGGGACACGCAGTCGGCAAGCCTTCCAGGAAGTCAGGCGAATTCTCTTGTAGGTAGAGGAAAGAGCTTCCACCATATCAGCAGTTCACATCCCGGGCGTAGAAAACTGGGAAGCAGACTTCCTCAGTCGCCAGGGCATGGACGCAGGGGAATGGTCCCTTCACCCGGACGTGTTTCAGGAAATCTGCCGCCGCTGGGGGGTGCCGGACGTCGACCTAATGGCGTCTCGGCACAACAACAAGGTCCCGACCTTCATAGCGCGGTCTCGCGATCAAAGAGCTCTGGCGGCAGACGCCTTAGTGCAAGATTGGTCGCAGTTCCGGCTCCCTTATGTGTTTCCACCTCTGGCACTCTTGCCCAGAGTGTTACGCAAGATCAGATCCGATTGCGGCCGCGTCATACTCGTCGCCCCAGACTGGCCGAGGAGGTCGTGGTACCCGGATCTGTGGCATCTCACGGTCGGCCAACCGTGGGCACTACCAGACCGTCCAGACTTACTGTCCCAAGGGCCGTTTTTCCATCGGAATTCTGCGGCCCTGAACCTGACTGTGTGGCTATTGAGTCCTGGATCCTAGCGTCTTCAGGATTATCCCAAGGGGTCGTTGCCACCATGAGACAGGCTAGGAAGTCCACTTCTGCTAAGATCTACCACAGAACGTGGAAGATTTTCTTATCCTGGTGCTCTGCACAAGGAGTATCTCCCTGGCCATTCGCGTTACCTGTCTTTCTTTCCTTCCTGCAATCTGGGTTGGAAAAGGGCTTGTCGCTCGGCTCCCTTAAAGGGCAAGTCTCGGCACTATCCGTGTTTTTTCAGAAGCGTCTAGCACGACTTTCTCAGGTGCGCACGTTCCTGCAGGGGGTTTGTCATATCGTACCTCCGTACAGGCGGCCGTTAGATCCGTGGGATCTAAACAAGGTCCTTGTTACTCTCCAGAAGCCGCCCTTCGAGCCTCTGAGGGATGTGTCACTTTCTCGACTCTCACAGAAAGTGGCCTTTCTGGTAGCGGTCACGTCTCTTCGGAGAGTGTCTGAACTAGCAGCGCTGTCATCCAAAGCTCCTTTCCTGGTGTTCCACCAGGATAAGGTAGTGCTGCGCCCCATTCAGGAGTTTCTCCCTAAGGTGGTATCCTCTTTTCATCTTAATCAGGATATCTCCTTGCCTTCCTTTTATCCGCATGCAGTTCATCGGTATGAAAAGGATTTACATTTGTTGGATCTGGTGAGAGCACTCAGAATCTACATTTCCCGCACGGCGCCCCTGCGCCGCTCGGATGCACTCTTTGTCCTTGTCGCTGGTAAGCGTAAAGGGTCGCAGGCTTCCAAAGCCACCCTGGCTCGATGGATCAAAGAACCAATTCTTGAAGCCTACCGTTCTGCTGGGCTTCCGGTTCCATCAGGGCTGAAGGCCCATTCTACCAGAGCCGTGGGTGCGTCCTGGGCATTACGACACCAGGCTACGGCTCAACAGGTGTGCCAGGCAGCTACCTGGTCGAGTCTGCACACTTTCACCAAACATTATCAGGTGCATACCTATGCTTCGGCGGACGCCAGCCTAGGTAGAAGAGTCCTGCAGGCGGCAGTTGCCTCCCCGTAGGGGAGGGCTGTCTTTGCAGCTCTAACATGAGGTATTTTTTTTACCCACCCAGGGACAGCTTTTGGACGTCCCAATCGTCTGGGTCTCCCAATGGAGCGCCGAAGAAGAAGGGAATTTTGTTACTTACCGTAAATTCCTTTTCTTCTAGCTCCTATTGGGAGACCCAGCACCCGCCCTGTTGTCCTTCGGGATTTTTGGTTGTTTTTCGGGTACACATGTTGTTCATGTTGAATGGTTTTCAGTTCTCCGATGTTACTTCGGAGTGAATTTGTTTAAACCAGTTCTTGGCTTTCCTCCTTCTTGCTTTTGCACTAAAACTGGTGAGCCAGTGATCCCACTGGGGGTGTATAGCCAGAAGGGGAGGGGCCTTACACTTTTTAGTGTAATGCTTTGTGTGGCCTCCGGAGGCAGTGCTATACACCCAATCGTCTGGGTCTCCCAATAGGAGCTAGAAGAAAAGGAATTTACGGTAAGTAACAAAATTCCCTTCTTCCCAGTGCGCACAGAGCCTTAGGCTGGTTTCAGACGTTCGTGTTTCAGGTATGTGTGACATCCATTTTTAACACGCATGCTACACGTACCCATGTTATTCTATAAACTTACACACACGTCCGTGTTTTCACACCGACCGTGTGACCTCCCATGACCCCGCACGCGCACACAGATATGTCTGTTTTTTCTCTGGCAGCACTGATGTCACACTACCTGTACACTGATGTGATCCGTGTGACACGTACCAGAGAAAACGCGTGTCTGTGAAATAAAAATATTTTCTATATTCACCTGTATCCAGCGATGATGACTTCAGCTCTGCTGCCTCCCGCTTCTGACCGCCGCTCATTATATTCATTGATTATTCAATGCACTGAGGACCTGGGAGCCGGAGCATTGCGGGGACAGCATCGGGGACCGCACCACCGAGGACAGCATCGCGGGGACGGGAATATTCAGCAGGCAGTGTGTATGTAGTGACATCCAGGAGGTCATCTGAGTTCCCAATGAACTCTGATGAACCCGTGAAGTCACCATCGTAACACCAGCTGTAGCGTGGAGGTGTCATCAGGAGATCAGACTCCGATGACCTCCTGGAAAGTCATTGCACACACACTGCTTGCTGGCTACTCACCTGTCACTGGCGATGTGGTTCCCGATGCTGTCCTAGGCGATGTCCCGAGCGATACTCCGGCTTCCAGCTCCTCGGTCCAGTGAATATTCTAGGAGTATAAAGCTGGGTTCACACATAGCGACAACGACGTTGCTGTTACGTCACCATTTTCTGTGACGCAACAGTGACCTTGTAAGTCGCTGTTATGATCGCTGCTTAGCTGTCAAACACAGCAGACGCAGCAGCGATCATAACGACACGTCTCTGTGGAAGCGATGCTGCGCTTGGTAACTAAGGTAAATATCGGGTAACCAACCAAAGTGCTTCTCTGGTTACCCGATATTTACCTTGGTTACAAGTGCACACCGCATAGCGCTGGCTCCCTGCACTCATAGCCACAGTACACATCGGGTTAATAAGCCAACCTTTGCTTAGTTCCCGATGTGTACTCTGGCTGTGTGCAGAGAGCGGGGAGCGGGCAGCACAGGCAGCGTGAGAGCGGCGGTGCTAGTAACTAATGTAAATATCGGGTAACCAAGGAAAGGTCTTCCCTTGGTTACCCGATGTTTACCGTGGTTACAGCTTACCGCAGGCTGCCAGACGCCGGCTCCTGCTCTCTGCTCGCTTCAGTTCGTCGCTCTCTCGCTGTCACACACAGCGATGTGTGCTTCACAGCGGGAGAGCAATGAGCAAAAAATGAAGCTGGACATTCAGCAACGAGCGGCGACCTCACAGCAGGGGCCAGGTTGTTGCTGGATGTCACACACAGCGACAGCGACGGGACGTCGCTGCTACGTCACAGAAAATGGTGACGTAACAGCGACGTCGCTGTCGTCACTATGTGTGACACCACCTTAATGAGCAGGAGTCAGAAGCAGGAGGCAGCAGTGCCGAAGAAAACAGTGCTGGATACAGGTGAATATAGAAAATCGTTTTATTTGAAAGACACACATTTTCTCCGGTACGTGTAACACGTATGCAAACACATTTCACACGTATGACACATGTATGACCATACCCATGCATGTGGCTTGTACCTGATTAAACATGAACGTCTGAAACCGGCATTAGAATTGTGGATACGCTTTTTCCTGCATGTGCTTTTCTCTTATCACAAATTTTCAACTTTATTACATTTACTTTGTAAGAAATAGAAGTGCAAATCAAAGCTAAAGTCTGAGACTCCTTAGTGGATTGATTAATAAGGGGAAAAAATGATTGTGATCTTTTATAGGGCTTCTGTCACCAGGTTTTTGCTACCCCATGTGAGAGCAGCATAATATAGAGATGGAGACCCTGATTCAAGCGATGTGTGTGTGTGTGTGTGTATTTATTTTGCTTCTTCCCTTGGTGTAGCAGATGAATTAGCAAGACCCAAGCAAGCATCTCAGTAAGTACCACATCGCTGGATTCAAGGTCTCTTCCGTACATGATCCTATTCTCAGGTTAGATGGCAAAAACCTGGTATCAAATCCCTTTACGAAATTGCCTTGTGCACCACCGTGACCTGTTGCCTCAACTTTTTGTATACAAGATTATTCCTCCCAGTAGCTGCCATCTTCCAGAAATACAGGTGTGGCTGCAATAATCGCTCACATCATTGGGATCGGCAGCTATAAGCACACTTAGGCAAACTGACAGCAGGCACTATCCAAGTGCCCATTTGTGCTCACAGTGCTGCGAGTGGTGATTTGTAGCCATGCTGGCGTGTGTATGTCAGAAAGCAGGCGGCTCCCTGGAGGAATAAAGTTAATTTTCTCCTGGGTGTTGCCATTTCTGTATGGAAGGTCAGGCACTGTTCTGACACTGTTCTGAGAGCAGCGTAACGTAGGGGCAGAGATCCTGATTCCAGTGATGTGTCACTTACTGGGCTGCTTAGTGTAGTTTTGATAAAAATCACTATTTAATCAGCAGCAGATATAATTAGAGGACTACTTGGTGTGCTGCAGGTAGTCCAGAATATTCATGGGCTCTGTATAACTGCTAGATCTGCAGCAGAGAAAATAGTGACTTTATCAAAATGACAGCAAACATCTCCATAAGTGACACATTGCTGCAATCACGGTCTCTGCCCCTACATTATGCTGCTCTCAGGGCAACAAAAACCTGGTGACAGATTCCCTTTAACTTGAAGATATTACCCCTATATCTGCAGATTAATAGCATTATCCCTTTAAATCACTTTTCTATTGCACGAGATGATGAATTCCTCCCAAAGTTTCGTGACTGGTCTGTCTCAGGAGTTACCAGAAGCATGGGGAAGCGATCACTATGGCCACTGGGGCTTGTTTTAGACTCCTACTTCTTGTTTTTTCAGGAAGACTTTACAGTGAAGCTGGATATAATCAGAGGCAGGATTACAATGTCAGGGACCTCTATACACAGCTGATTAATACGGATTGTCACACTTTTATTAAAAGTTTTAGGCTATGTGTCCACGGGAGAATGTAGCTGCGGATTTTTCTGCATCAAAATCCGCAGCTTTCCCGCAAAAGCCGCACCTTTTCAAAGGTGCGAATTTGCCAAGGATTTGCCGCGGATTTTGGTGCGGATTTTTTTTTTTCCCCCAATTTTAAAGCCAAAATTCGGATGAAAATCCGCAACAATAATTGACATGTTGCAGATTTTTCCGGATCAAAATCCGCACGAAATCCGCTGCGGAAAAATCCGCAGCATGGGCACAGCATTTCCAAAATGCCATAGAAATGGCTGGGAAGTGCCTGCGCTGCAGATTTTCGGGAAATCCGCGGCTTTTCCGCGAGAAATCCACGGCAAAATCCGCGCCTTTTCCGCAGCGTGGGCACATAGCCTTATACTTTCTTATTTGTTTCCTGTATATGTGAAGGAATGACGTCACGTTGGTCACCCTGGTTCACCTTGGAAAGTACAATGTAATTACAGGTCAGGATCCTCAGCAATGTTTTGGGTCTACCAGAGCGCACACAAGGAATCCAGTCGCTCCCAGCTCTGTCATAAGTCCCAGGCGCTCCTTCTGCCTGTGTAACCTCTACAGCTCCATTCTGAGTGTTGGTCTCAGGTTACACTGCCTGGTTTTTGGCTGGGACGTCCACACACTAATGCACTTGAGAGTGAAGGACACAGAGGACGGAAGGCAGCAGCTGCGAAGCTCGGGGTCTCCACTTCTCTATGCTTGTGCTCCAGGAGCCCTGAAAAAGTGTGCTAATCAGGTGGGTTCCCCAATAACATTTGTCCCTTATATTTCATTGGATGCTTTTATATTGTCTAGATCCTAGTATACGGTTTTGTCTGTACACAGTATACTTGGCCAGCTGTCACAATTTGCCATTTTATCTAATCTCCAAGGAGGAAAAGTTGTGACCTAGTTGTTACTGGACTTTGTCTGGAACTTTTTCTCGTTTTAACCTTTGGTACTTGATCTTCTGCTTCCTGTGTTTGCCTTTGTTTAGATCCAGTATTGCCTAATTTCAATGAGGTTGAAAGCACTGAACACACTAGGATTTACTAACAGGATGTGCTTCTTAAAGGGGTTTCTGGGAGTTTGAAATAAGCGTCAGGAAATGTCAAAATATATTTATTAAAAAAACAAAAACATATTTTGCTTAGGCTACGTTCACACTTGCGTTACTTACCTTCTGGCACAATCCGCCCTTTTGGAAAACAGCGGAATCTGTTAACGGATTCCGCTGTTTCCCATAGATTTGTATGGATGACTGTGCCAAAAGTACCTGCGTTGCTTCCGCCGGGCTCAAGGAATGCAGCATGTGACGTTTTTTGAGCAGCGGAATCCTTTTTTTCACTGCGCATGCTCATCTTTTTTTTTTTTTTTTTTTTTTTTTATCACAGAAACTTTATTTTGTCTCTCGGTGGCCGAACGTTCAGCTGAGCGCCCGGTGGCCGGCTATTGAGAGCGTTCAGCTGAGGGCCTGGCGGCCGGCTTTTGAGAGCGCTCAGCTGAGCATCTGGCAGCCGGCTTTTGAGAGCGCTCAGCTGAGCATCTGGCAGCCGGCTTTTGAGAGCGCTCAGCTGAGCATCTGGCAGCCGGCTTTTGAGAGCGCTCAGCTGAGTGCCCAGCGGCCGGCTATTGAGAGCGCTCAGCTGAGCACCCGGCAACCGGCTTTTGTGAGCGATCAGCTGAGCGTCTGGCAGCCGGCTTTTGAGAGCGCTCAGCTGAGCGTCTGGCAGCCGGCTTTTGAGAGCGCTCAGCTGAGTGCCCAGCGGCTGGCTATTGAGAGCGCTCAGCTGAGTGCCCAGCGGCTGGCTATTGAGAGCGCTCAGCTGAGTGCCCAGCGGCCGGCTATTGAGAGCGCTCAGCTGAGCGCCCGGCAGCCGGGTGATCAGCTGATCGTTCACAATAGTCTGCTGCCGGTAAAACTGTAAAGAAAAAAAAAAAAGCTTTCTGTTATTTTGTACGATCCGTTGCATCTGTTTTGCCATTATATGCAACCCATCTGTTGCATCCGTCACACAACGCAATGCAACGGATGCCATTCAACGCAAGTGTGAAACTAGCCTTACTAAATCCCCTGCCACTCTACTGTTTTTATTTTATTTATTTTTTAAAGCTGTCCTCACTTGTCTTTGTTTCCTTTTCTAGAGCAATAATATACCACATGAGTGCAGTAGCCAATCACAGGCCTCAGCAGCGATGCTGAGGCCTCTGATTGGATGTGATGGACATTGTTGTCATTCCAGGAAAATTAAATAAATATTATATACTAGAAGGTGGCCCGATTCTACGCATCGGGTATTCTAGAATTTACGTATTGTGTAGTTCATGTATGATTTTTGTTATATATATATAGAGAGAGAGATGTTGTTGTCTGTAGTTACCAAGTGTTTGTGTAGGCGCTGTACATGTTCTGGGTGTTGTCTGGGTGTGACGGGGGGTGAGAGCGGTGTTGTATGTGTGTTGCGTGTGTTGCGTTGTTTGTGGAGCGCTGTGTGTCTGTAGCGTTGTGTGTGTGTTGCGCGGTTTGTGTGTGTGTGGTGTGTTTTGGGGGGAGGTATGTTTTGTGCAATGTGTGTGTTGTGCGGTATGTGCGTATATTTGTGTGTGCAGCGTTGTCTGTGTGTGTGGGTGTCTGTGTAGGGCAGTTGTTTGTGGTTCCCAGTGTGTGTGGTGTGTTGTGCAGTGCGTGTGTGTGTGTGTGTGTGTGTGTGTGTGTGTGTGTGCATCAGCCTCTCTTCTCTCAGCCTACCTCTCCCAGCCTCCCTCCTCCCAGCCTCCCTCAGCATCAGCCTCCCTCTCCCAGCCTCCCCAGCATCAGCCTCCGCCAGCATCAGCCTCTCTCCTTCCAGCCTCCTCCAGCATCAGCCTCCCTCTCCCAGCCTTCCCCAGGATCAGCCTCTCTCCTCCCAGCCTCCGTCCTCCCAGCCTTCCCCAGCATCAGCTTTCCCCTCCCAGCCTCTCTCCTCCCAGCCTCAGCCTCTCTCCTTCCAGCCTCCCCCAGCATCAGCCTCTCTCCTTCCAGCTTCCCTCAGCATCAGCCTCCCCTTCCCAGCCTTCCCCAGGATCAGCCTCTCTCCTCCCAGCCTCCTTCCTCCCAGCCTCCAGCCTCCTTCCTCCCAGCCTCCCTCAGCATCAGCCTTCTGCTCCCAGTCTCCCCCAGCATCAGCCTCCCCATGCATCAGCCTCCACCAGCATCAGCCTCTCTCCTTCCAGCCTCTCTCCTTCCAGCCCCCCCCAGCATCAGCCTCCCCTTCCCAGCCTTCCCCAGGATCAGCCTCTCTCCTCCCAGCCTCCTTCCTCCCAGCCTCCCTCTCCCAGCCTCCCTCAGCATCAGCCTTCCGCTCCCAGTCTCCCCCAGCATCAGCCTCCCCAAGCATTAGCCTCCACCAGCATCAGCCTCTCTCCTTCCAGCCTCCCCCAGCATCAGCCTCTCTCCTTCCAGCCTCCCTCAGCATCAGCCTCCCGTTCCCAGCCTTCCCCAGGATCAGCCTCTCTCCTCCCAGCCTCCTTCCTCCCAGTCTCCCTCAGCATCAGCCTTCCCCTCCCAGTCTCCCCCAGCATCGGCCTCCCCAAGCATCAGCCTCCACCAGCATTAGCCTCTCTCCTTCCAGCCTCCCCCAGCATCAGCCTCCCCAAGCATCAGCCTCCACCAGCATCAGCCTCCCTCGTCCCAGCCTCCCCCTCCCAGCCTCCCCCAGCATCAGCCTCTCTCCTCCCAGCCTTCCCCATGATCAGCCTCTCTGCTCCCAGCCTCCTCCAGCACGCCGTGCTCCTCTGCCGACACTCACACACCCGATCACATCCACTCACACACACCCGATGGCATCCACTCACACACACCCGATCGCATCCACTCACACACACCCGATCGCATCCACTCACACACACCCGATCGCATACACTCACACACACAGACACTGACGATATCGCACATACGCGCTTATACTCACAACATCCGGGGATATCACATGCTTCTGGCCATGTGATCCTCCGGCAGGTCCTGGAAGATCACAACAGCACAGTATCGCCGCCGAGAAGCAAGCGATATCCCAGGATGTTGTGAGTATGTGGATGCGATGTGTGTGTGAGAGTGAGTGTGATCTGATTTGTGTGTGTGTATGTGTGTGCTGTTATGTGTGTGTGCTGTTATGTGTCTGTATTTTCCGCCGCTGCAGGACCTTGATGTGTGGATGCGATGTGATGTGTGTGTGAGGTGTGTATGAGAGTGAGTGTGAGCCGGTGTACACTGGTAACTATGATACACATCGGGTAACTAAGGGACCTTAGTTACCCGATGTGTATAATGGTTACCAGCTTTCACGGCCTCCGTGAAGATCCCAGCATCGCAAGGTTATGTCTGGCGCTGCTGGGATCCTGACGGAGCCGGTGTAGAAGCAAGAGATATCCCAGCATGTTGTGATGTGTGAGGTGTGTGTGAGAGTGAGTGTGAGAGTGAGTGTGATCTGATGTGTGTGTGTACTCACCTGGGAATCGGGGCTCCGTGTCAGTTGGGCCAGAGCGAGCGTGCATTGCGTGAGGGGGGCGGGGCCTGCAGAGAGCCGGGGCGAGAGGCCAATCCGTGTGGGGGGGCGGGGCCATGGGGAGCCCAGCGGCCAATCAGCTTTGTGTCACCGTAAGGACACAATTTCGGAGCAAGACAGACAGATAGACAGACAGACAGACAGACAGAATAAGGCAATTATATATATAGATATAAATATAATATGAAAAAAACCAAAACATTTGTGACCACTATAGAGTCTCGGACGAATACAATTAGGTACATTTGTGTTTTTTTGTTTTTTTTTTCTTTTTCGGTGTTTTAAACAACATCTACTGCAACTAGTTGCTTTTATTTTTTAACTCTAATAACCTTTTTAAAGGGGTGGTCCATTCATGGGACAGAAGTCTGCAGTCCATGTGTGTGACTACCGAACTATGACACGCATGTTCTAATTTCACATACAAGTGGGCAGCCACGTGACTGCACATGCAGTTTGTTTACTTCTGTTCACTTGGTGATTGGTCTTCTCTGGCCTCTCTCAATTTACTTTTATCGTAAGAAGCCGAACATGTCTAATCAGCACACGTGTGCAAGTCACATACAAGCAGTCACATGGCTACAGGAAATACAGGAGAATTGTGATAGCATGCACATCGCACACTATGAAGATTCGCTAGAATGCAGTAACAGTGACTGCCGAATTTTGTCCCAAGCCTGGACAATCCCTTTAAGTCTTTTGAGATTTAACATAGTATTGTAATGACAATAATGGCTTTATGTTTAGTGATCACTATGAAGAGTTGCGATTTGTGTATTCAAGCCGTAGTCAATAAAGTTTATAAATCACCAGTTAATGCGGAAGGTTCATCCCTAACAATTGAGTATTGTATTTCAGGTGACTGTGGCAAAGGGCCACTTGTGCTAACACAATGCTGAAATGGATGTTACATAGCTTTGTCAAGATTCTGTTAATGGGACACGAAGTTATATATAAAGCCTATTTAATTTTACAATTCTGGTATACTCGAGTGTGCTCTACTGTTCTACCTTAGCCAGGGCTGGCTCTAGGTTTTCATGGTCCCTGGGCTAAATAGTCTGTAGGCCCCATGCACATGGAAACACACACATACATATGTACATACTGTGAGGTAGCGCGGTCGGCTGCGCAGCAGAAGACACGGGATCCAGGCATCAAGGTTCACAGCACACGGTGTTTAATGTCCAAACAAAAAGTCCATAACAAAATACATGTGCCTCTCCAGCAGAGGGCTCAGGAAGTTCTGGTCACTTCCCCCACACCCGGCACACCTGCCCTCGTTCCTGTTTCCTTTTAACCCTTCCTTAAGCCTGTAGGGAAACAGCATTAACCCTATAGTGGATTTACTTTCTATCATGGAGTGAGCACAACCTGGGCGAGACATACCGGCCGTCATAGATAACCCCGGTCACAGTCTCACATACCCCCCCCCTCAGTTCAAGCGTGCGGGGTTGAACTCCAGCCATCAAGCACGGGCCGCGGGACAAGGCATCGGCGTTGCCCTGCAACCTACCGGCCCGGTGTTCAACCGTAAACCGGAAGTTCTGCAGAGAAAGGAACCACCGGGTAACCCGGGCATTCCGTTCCTTGGCGGACCTCATCCAGACCAGTGGAGAGTGATCCGTCACCAAGCGAAACTGCCGTCCCAGCAGGTAATAGCGTAGGGACTCCAAGGCCCACTTGATCGCCAGGCACTCCTTCTCCACTACGCTATAATTCCGCTCGGGAGGGGTGAGCTTCCTACTCAAGAAGGTGACGGGGTGTTCCTCCCCCTGAACCACCTGAGACAGCACTGCCCCCAGGCCAACCTCCGAGGCGTCAGTCTGTACTATGAACTCCTTCCGGAAATCAGGGTTGACCAGAACGGGCTGTCCGCACAGGACCCCCTTCAGGGCCCGGAAGGAGTCCTCGGCCTGCGGAGTCCACCGCACCATGACGGACTTCTTGCCTTTGAGAAGGTCCGTCAAGGGGGCTGATAGTCCCGCAAAATCCTTTACAAACCTCCTGTAGTACCCCACGATACCCAGGAAGGCCCTAACCTGCTTCGTGGTCAGGGGTCTAGGCCACTTCTGGATCGCCTCAACCTTGTTAATTTGGGGCTTAATCACTCCTTGGCCTATCACGTAGCCCAAGTAGCGGGCTTCCGTGAGTCCCAATGCACATTTCTTGGGATTGGCTGTCAATCCGGCTGTTCGAAGCGCGTCCACCACCGCTTGTACCTGTTCCAAGTGGGTCTGCCAATCGGAGCTGTAAATAATGATGTCATCCAGGTACGCTGATGCATACGCCTGGTGGGGTTCCAGCACTAAGTCCATCAACCTCTGGAACGTGGCCGGAGCGCCATGTAACCCAAAAGGCAAGACAACATAGTGGAAGAGACCCTCCGGCGTAACAAAAGCTGTTTTCTCCTTGGCGGACTCCGTTAGTGGCACCTGCCAGTACCCTTTGGTCAGGTCGAGCGTGGTAAAATATCGCGCCTGTCCCAGCCTATCAATCAGCTCATCCACCCGGGGCATGGGGTAGAGATCGAACTTGGATATTTCGTTCAATCTCCTAAAGTCATTGCAGAACCTTAAGGAGCCATCGGGTTTTGGTATTAGGACAATCGGACTAGCCCATTCACTCCGGGATTTTTCGATGACCCCCAGGCGTAACATTGTCTTTACTTCCTCCGATATGGCTTGTCGTCGAGCCTCCGGCACCCGGTATGACTTCAGGCGTACCTTCAGGTGGGGCTCGGTGACAATATCATGTCGTATCAGACTGGTCCTACCGGGCAGCTCGGAGAAGACATCGGGGTTCTGCTGAACCAACCGTCTGGCCTCTCGCCTCTGTTGCTTGGTGAGGGCTTCTCCAATCCTTACTTCCGGTTCGTCCTCTCCGGAGGTCGCTGGAGCCGGATGTGAACGACCCGAAGAGGAGGGAGGTGGGGAAAAAACAGCCATCAGGCTTTCCCGTTCCTGCCAAGGTTTTAATAGGTTGACATGGTATATTTGTTCAGGTTTCCGCCTACCGGGCTGCAATACTTTATAGTTAACCACCCCTACTCTTTCCTTTATCTCGTAGGGGCCTTGCCACTGAGCCAGGAATTTGCTCTCCGCCGTGGGGATCAATACCAACACCCGATCCCCGGGTTTAAAGGTCCGCACGGTGGCTTGTCTATTGTAGCGGCCGCTTTGCGCGGCCTGAGCCTCCTGTAAGTGCTCCTTCACAATTGGCATGACCGCGCTTATGCGGTTCTGCATACCCAAAATGTGTTCAATCACACTTTTATGGGGGGTGGGCTCTTGTTCCCATGTTTCCTTTGCCAGGTCCAACAATCCCCGGGGATGTCGCCCGTATAACAATTCAAAAGGCGAAAACCCCGTGGATGCCTGTGGCACCTCTCGTATGGCAAACATCAAATAGGGAAGCATCATATCCCAGTCTTTCCCGTCTTTTGAAATCACCCTTCTTAGCATGGTTTTCAGGGTTTTATTGAAACGCTCGACTAAACCGTCCGTTTGCGGATGATACACAGACGTACGCAACTTCTTGATCTGGAGTAGCCGGCATAGCTCTTTGGTCACTTTAGACATGAATGGGGTCCCCTGATCCGTAAGGATCTCCTTGGGCAATCCCACCCGGCAGAACACAGCAAACAACTCCCGAGCTATAAGCTTTGCTGCAGTATGTCTGAGAGGTATCGCCTCGGGATACCGGGTGGCATAGTCAACGATCACTAGGATGTGTTGGTGCCCTCGAGCGGACTTTACGAGGGGCCCCACCAGATCCATCCCTATCCGTTCAAAAGGGACTTCTATAATGGGTAACGGTACCAACGGACTGCGAAAATGGGTCAGGGGTGCAGTAAGCTGACACTCCGGGCAGGTTTCGCAGAACCGTTTTACCTCCCCAAAGACCCCGGGCCAATAGAACCTTTGCAATATTCGCTCCTGCGTTTTCTTGACCCCTAGGTGGCCACTCATCAGGTGTTTATGAGCCAAGTCGAGGACCCGCCGGCGATGCGGCTGGGGCACCACCAACTGTTCTACCCCTACGCCCCGTATTTCATCTACCCGGTAGAGTAAATCCTGCTTAAGAGCGAAATGGGGGTACCTTACCTGGGCACCGGGCAGCTGTGCCACCCCGTCAACTACTGTCACCCGACTCCGGGCATGTATTAACGTAGGGTCCTGGAGTTGGGCTGTCCCAAACGTATCCGGGGACGCCTCCAACTCCGGGATGGGCTCGACCGTCTCAGCCTCTCCTGCCAATACCTCTAGGGGTGACCTATCGGGTTCACACTCTGTCCCTATCATCGTGACCCCTACGGCAGGTGTCCCGGATTCAGGATTGTAGGGCTCAGGTCCCGGACCGACCAATATCTGAGGGGACTTAGGGGGTCCCCTCCATAAAGTCCAAAAATAGGGCAGATCCCTTCCTAGGATCACGTCATAAGGAAGAGTGTTAAGAAGTCCCACCTCATGTTGCACCTGACCGCAAGGTGCTGTGATGGTGACAATCCCCGTGGGATAGTCGTGGCGGTCCCCATGTATGCAAACCACCCCCACAGTGCGTCCTGTGGCCTTTACTTTAGCTCTCAAGGTGGATCGCACAAGGGTCACTAAGCTTCCGGAATCCAACAATCCTGTAACCGGACATCCATTCACCTGTATTTGGCACAAGTGGGGCTCTGTCTCTGGGGAGACCAGGTCAGCGGTACACACCACCTGAGCATACATTGAACCCCGCCGGGTAACCCCACAATCCATGGGCTCCGTGGTGAGTGGACACTGGGCTTCCATATGTCCCACCCGCTGGCACCGCCAACATCTAATAGGGAAGGAAACCCCCTTGACAAGTTGTCGTTTAGGGTACATGGCCTTCCGGACCTCAGGAACGGCGGGCGCGGCCTCAGCCAGGATGGTAGCGGACTCCTGTACCGGTGTCGGCGGTGGGTCCTTGGCCCTAGGCTTGGAGGGGCCGGACCGACGGGCGGTACGCAAAGTCTCAGTGTCCCGTATCAAGTCCTGCGTAGCCACATGCCGCTCTACCAGGGACACTAATTGGTCCAGGGTACTCGGGTCACCCTGTCCTACCCACCGTTGAACGGTGACGGGTAAAGTGCGCACAAAATGATCCACTACTACCCTTTCCACCATTTGCGCCGGGCTCAGAGTGTCAGGCTGCAACCACTTTTTTACAAGATGTAATAAGTCATAGGCCTGGGAGCGTACGGGTTTGGCTTCCTCATAGAACCACTGATTTACCCGCTGAGCCCGTACATAGGTATTCACCCCCAACCGAGCCAGTATTTCGGCTTTCAGGGTCACATAGTCAATGGCGTCCTCGGTACCGAGGTCCAGGTACGCTTTTTGGGGTTCCCCCGTCAGATAGGGCGACAATACCTCAGCCCACTGCGGGGTCGGCAGCTTTTCCCGCTCGGCCACCCGCTCAAACACCGCCAGGAACGCTTCCACATCATCACCCGGGGTCATCTTTTGCAACGCTTGTCTCACCGCTTTCCGGACGCTGCCGTCGTCACCCGGTCCCGGGGTTGTTGCTGCCGGTCCGGCACGGATCGACTTGGCCAGGAGAACCATCTGTTCTTGGTGCCTTTTTTCCTGCAATTGTAAGGCTTGCTGCTGACGTGCATTGGCCTGCTCCATCTGTTCTTGGTGCCTTTTGTCCTGCACTTGCAAGGATTGCTGCTGACGTGCATTGGCCTGCTCCATCTGTTCTTGGTGCATTTTGACCTGCACTTGCAAGGATTGCTGCTGACGTGCATTGGCCTGATCCAACTGTTCTTGGAGTTTTTTTTCCTGCACTTGCAAGGATTGGAGCAGGTGTGCATTGGTTTGTAGCTGCTGTGCATTAGCCTGTTGCTGCTGTGCATTAGCCTGAGCCAAATGCTTTAGTATGTCCTCCATGGCGTCGCCGGGTTTGGGCTGTAGTATAGCCGCTCGAATCCAGGACATGCGCAGCTGGGTCACCAGGGATGGATGCTACACCTCACCGGCTGTCATGCCCGCCGATTCTCCACCATATGTGAGGTAGCGCGGTCGGCTGCGCAGCAGAAGACACGGGATCCAGGCATCAAGGTTCACAGCACACGGTGTTTAATGTCCAAACAAAAAGTCCATAACAAAATACATGTGCCTCTCCAGCAGAGGGCTCAGGAAGTTCTGGTCACTTCCCCCACACCCGGCACACCTGCCCTCGTTCCTGTTTCCTTTTAACCCTTCCTTAAGCCTGTAGGGAAACAGCATTAACCCTATAGTGGATTTACTTTCTATCATGGAGTGAGCACAACCTGGGCGAGACATACCGGCCGTCATAGATAACCCCGGTCACAGTCTCACAATACATACATACATACAGGCATATGTACATATTTGAAGACAAATTCACAAAAGTACATGTAAGCAATAATAAATCTATACATAGATGCACACATCATACATGCACACACAGACACAGAGTGTTATCTCCCATCCAGCTCCTCCTGGGCATGTGGCTGTGCAGCGTGATGGCTGTCACTAACACACATGGCGAGCACAGTGCACACTGAGACTGCTGTATATACTTCACAGGGGAAGCTGGGGGCATTCACCTTACTGGGGGTGGGCATACACATCTCTGGGGGGCATACAGTACTGGGGGACACTGTCTGGCGCTGAGGTGCCTCTCTTCATCTTCAGTGTATGCAACGTTCAGGAGTGAATGCTGTGTGCAAGTGTGGGTTTAAAGGGCTGGCAGCCAGCAAAGTGTGGTGCTGGCCCGAGCACTGCAATCCCTGGAAATCAGTCCCGGGGGCTGCAGAATGAACTCCTCCTGATGACGGTGAGTAAACCCCCCGTCTGTCGAGGGCCCTGGCTCTTGTCCTGATGGGCCAGATGCTGACACCGGCCAAGAGCTTAACTTTAGCGATGCCACACCAGCCAATCTTACCCATACTACATGCTGGCATATCACAGCAGCCAAGCCCCCATGTGATCAGCTTAAACTCCAGGAGGTTGTCACAGGTTGTTTTGTGACTAGTCTGATGATATTTGATTTTTTTTGTTTTTTGTTTGGTTGTTACCTAGTATATCAATAGCATATGAGTGTCCATGAGCCCCATATCTCTCTACAAATGTTAAAATAACAAATATAGAGGAGAAAAGGTATCAATGTAATTTAAAGTGGACATGATTTGCTCTACTGATTTGATGTAATAACAGCAAAAGTAAGCAGAATGTGGAGATTTTGTATCTATTACAGGAATTTATGTAAAAGCTCCGAGTGTTAATTCCACCACTGGTGTAAATTGTCGTTGGGGTTACATCTATGGGTTTGTAATATATTCCTTTTGGAGATGTACTTTCTGTTGAGATACACTTTTTACCCGTCTGTTTTGAACCTGAAGTCTTGTTTCTCTCTAACCTTTCACATACTTGGAAGTCATCCAAAGGTTCCCTGTGAAGATACATTTCCAAGTTATGTTGTTGCTGCTGTACGGATATGTGGTTGTAGCCTGGAGAATATGTAGACAGACGAGCACACGATCATGGATTTCTTCTGGCGTTTCACAGGCCAACTTCTAATGTTGCACGTTATCATAGTTATAGATATACAGTAGTTTCGGAATCGGCAACAATGTGATAAGGGTCAAGTGACAACTTTTCATGGTCTGGACCCTTTATCTGAGCCGGACTGGGGAGCTACTAATAAAGGATGGCTCATGCCCTGGGGGGGTCAGGTCGGTCTATGTAATATGTACATGGTCAACCATTTATTGAAATGGCTGGCATGTAATACTATATTGTGGCTACCACAAGACAATTCCGTTTCAGAACTCTAAATCCTCAGCTGATCTCCTGGTTGACTTGAAACTAAAATAATGTCTTAAAGAGAGATCCTCTTGAAATTCATAATTTTACAGGTTTTCTAAAACTTAATATCTGCCTACAGGATATTTGAGATATTTGAAAGGTCCTATTCTAGAACATTTTTATTTGAGAAGAATTAACATTGTGTGTTGAGTATTGTCATGCTTTGTCTGATAATTATAGTGATAGCAAAAGAAATCCCTGAGGGTGAATTTACACTTTATTTTGTTATGTGCACAAAAACGCAGCATGAGGGTTCGGTGCTAGCAGCTTGTCCTGGCGTGGTGTTACCCTATGTACATTCCTTGTTTTGAAGGTCACAAGATGGCAGAAGCTCACCAGGCTGTAGCCTTCCAGTTCACTGTGACACCTGATGGAGTCGATCTACAACTGGGTCGTGATGTTCTGCGACATCTCTACTTATCTGGGCTGATAGCCTGCAGAAAACGTCTGATCACACTTAAGGTAACTGAGCGTAGTGTGACCTTGTAGTGAAATGTTATGCTGGCAGAGTATGTTTCACAAATGTACACAACTGCTTTCATATGATTAATACCCTCTGAAGTTTTGATTTCGGTTTGAAGAAAGTTGTAAATGCCTGGATGATTTCCTGTAGATCAGTTTATGAATGCTAGCTATGTAAGAGAACAGCTTTGTACTTACTATATTATGTAGGCAATGCACAACATGAAGATTTAGCGCTGTGTATTAAAATGTACAGTACTTGTAATTCTTGACACTATGCCCTTGATTCATTAAGACTAGCCTTACGTATGCCAATCTTAATTAACTGGACCACTGGAGTAAGGGTCACCTAATACATTCATGAATTAAGCTCTCCTTACAAGTGTCATGCGCTTTTCGCAGGGATCTACTCCAGTCAGTGACTGGAGTACATTTCTAGAGATATATAAGCCACTAAGGCTACATGATTCCGATGTGTAGCCACACTCCATCCTGCCCATGCTCCCTCTATATTAGCTTAGCCAACCAGGACGTCCGTGAAAACATGAAAAGTCACAATATGTTGGCACAACTTCTGATTTGCGCAAAAATGTTTGCAAATAAGGTGATTTACCGCCAGAAGTCTGTCGTAAACCCTTTATTGAATTGGCCCATATTTATCATAGAAGTAGCACTGATAAACAAAGTATACAAATTCTGTGAAATGTCAGCTAACATTTCTTTTAAATTACTGGCTAAAACCCTACAAGAATTTTTCTCCTTTTTTCTTTGGCAGAGCTCTGTACTTAGTGGTGTATATCCTGCCAGCCCCTCCACATGGTTTGCTGTTGTAGCTGTGACACTTGGCTCTTTATATGGAAAAGTGGATATATCATTCGGACTCATTACCAAGATTAGCAACCTCTTACCTGGACAGTAAGTCACCCTAATGCAACAGATGAGATTATTTAGAATTACGAAAACAGAATATAGTATGTTCCATTTCCAAATTTTACATGGTTACTGTAATTTGTATGCCACTTAATTTGCGCATTAAAGACTTTCTTTGTAAGGAGATGGACCTACTGCCGTTCGTTCTTCCTCAAAGACATCAGTGTTATTTGTATTATGTCATACGTTATTGTGATAATATGTAAAGTGTCATGTGAATTGTTATAATTGTTAGTGTTGTATATGTTTTGCCCAAGAGAGTCGACAGTGAGCGTTAATGTTTGATGCTAGCCCAGACTGGGACTGGATAGTGCAAAGGAACAGTAACTGTTTCCTGTAGGAAGATCAGATAGGACCCACCATGCTGTAGTGACGGACCTAAGGTCTGACTAGTGAGCAGAGCCGCATGATGTAGGTATTAGAGATGAGCGAGCATGCTTGCCGCTACTCTGTGCTCGCCCGAGCATCTCAGTACTCGGCTCGCCCTCCCTGCATGTTGGCGCCGTTTACAGAGTCAGCCCACATTGGCTGCCGTACACTGTAATGCCACAGCCACGTTGGTTGTGGAACTATAGCAATTGGCTGGCCGCACAGCGTCATCAGCTCTATATGACACCTGACGGCGCTGTGCTCGACACTGTGATCCACAGTGAGCTAGTGTAGGGGGAGGTGCTGCTGAGTCAGGGACAGATTTAGTGTGTGTCTTAGGTAGTGTAGGTACTAGGTGACGTGATGTCACCGCTGCCACCGTTGCCATAGTAACCTACCGAGCGGGAGTCGCAGAAGTTAACTCCCTGTTTACCGGCGCCGCTATTCATTCGGTTTTTATGGCAACTGTGGCAACGGTGACGTCACCGCCTACCAACCCGCAGTCTGTGCTCACTCATTGAGTGATTACAAAGCATGGGGAGCAGCAGCGTTCTTCCTCCCCCCGTGTTTTGTGATATAGCAGAGCTGCATCGGTTGAAGAAGACGGAAGACAGAAGACCAGGATTGTGGAGGGGTGAGAGGGAGTAATAAAGATGGAGTCTCTATGAGTGTCTGTGTATTTATTTCTAATAAAATATTTTTTCTCTGTGTGGGGTCTTTTTTTTTTTTTTTTTAACCCTTTATTAGAGATTCTTAATGGCCGGGTCAAACTTGGCCTGACATTAAGTATCTCGGGCTTAATAACAGCTGGTAAAACAAAGCTGGTATTAACCACTTATTACCCAGCATGCCACCCGGCACCAGGGCCGCTGGAGGAGTTGGATACAGCACCAGAAGATGGCGCTTCTATGAAAGCGCCATTTTGTGGGGCGGCTGCAGACTGCAATTTTCAGCGGGGGGGGCCAGAAAGCTAGGGCCACCCTGCGCTTAAGATTCCAATCCCAAGCTGCCTAGTTATACCTGGCTGGACACATAAATTGGGCGAAGCCCACATCATTTTTTTTATTTATTTCATGAAATTCATGAAATAATAAAAAAAAAGGGCTTCCCTATATTTTTGGTTCCCAGCTGGGTACAAATAGGCAGCTAGGGGTTTGGGGGCAGCCCGTACCTGCCTGCTGTACCTGGCTAGCATCCAAAAGTATGGTGAAGGCCACGTCATTTTCTTTTTGATTTTTTTTTTTTTTTTTTTTTTTTTTGGGGAAAAACAAGAAATGGCTTCCCTGGATTTTCCATTGCCAGTGAAGGTAGCACCAAGCAGTGGGGGTTAGCAGCCAGTAGCTGCTTGGGTTACCCTCAGCAATAGAAAATGCAGCGAGAGCACACACATTTTTGTTTTTTTACTCCTAACCCTTAGGTTAGGGTTATGTGTTTTTTTTTTTTTTTTTAATGATTAAAAAAAAAAATTCGACATGGGCTTCGCCGTATTTTTGTACGCCAGCCAGGTACAGCAGGCAGGTACGGGCTGCCCCCAATCCCTCAGCTGCCTATTTGTTCCCAGCTGGGAACCAAAATCATAGGGAAGCCCTTTTTTTTTTTTTTTTTTTTTTTTAAATTCATGAAAAAAATGCTCGAGTTTCCCATAGGTTAACATTGGGCTTGGTGCTCGGTTCGAGCACCCAAGCACTTCAATAAGCTTGACCCGAGCATCAAGCACCCGAGCATTTTACTGCTCGCTCATCTGTAGTAGGTATCCCTGACGCGAGAGGATACCAAGGTAGAAGATGGCATGATCCAGATTGCAGAGAAATGGAGAGAGTTGACGGAAGTACTGTGTGATTAACTGGAGACTGATCCTGGGACAGAATGCCTAACAGTGTGGCCCCGAGTTTGTAATTCAGAAAAGTGATGGGACAGGAGAGAACAGTACGTGAGTTGAAGAGTGTGCCCAGGCTGTAGTCCCCAAAGCGTCAGAGCTAGAAAAGCCATATTGGCAAATTAACTCCTTTCAAAAGGAAGAAGATGCAGAACCTCAGGTTGAGAATAGGACTCAAAAGGTGAAGACAAAAAATCCAGCTCCTGCAGGAATATATATATATATAAATTGCCTTATTCTGTCTGCCTGTCTTGCTCCAAAATGACGTCATTACAGTGACAACCGCCGCCACACCGCGCGCGCTAAAGAGCCTGCGACCAACAGCTCAGCTAACTGAACAGCCCGAACTACGGGCCGACAGGACGACGCCCGACACTTTTTCCCGCACCCACACGGAGCCCCGACTCTCCGGTGAGTGCTGCACCCCCGGGTGCCCACACCGGCAACCCAGCCGACACATACCCACCGCTCGCCTCCGCCCCCCGCACACATTACCCCACTCGGCTCCACCCCCCCACCCGCACTCCGTCCTCCGCATGTATCCACTGAACACACACACGAATAGTCACCTGTCCCCAGCCATGCAGTCCCCAGCACTGACGTCCTCAGCGCCATGACCCCGCTTGGCTCCACCCACCCCTGCACTCCGTCCCCCGCACATATTACCCTGCTCGGCCCCGCACTCCGCCCTCCGCATGCATACACTGAACACACACGCGCGCACACACACACACACACACACACACACACACACACACACACACACACACACACACACCTGGATAGTCACCTGTCCTCAGCCATGCTGTCCCCGGCACTGACGTCCTCAGCGCCATGGCCCCGCTCAGCTCCACCGCCCCCTGTACATATTACCCTGCAGGATGGGGGCACATGTCAGGATGGTGGCTGCACCACGATGGGGGCACACACCAGCATTTGGCCACACCACAGCATCAGCATATTTTTACTTAAATTTACACTGTTCATGGACTTCTTTCATTACAAGCCATGGACATCATTAGACATTAGACTCATCTATTAAAACTGTTCCTTCTGTTTGTCATTTTAAAACCAATAAACCATTATAAGAATACTAAATTAAACCTAACCCATCCAGTCCACTCATTACCTTATTATTCAATCTGCTAACCTACATACACATTCTAGACTACCCCCCGATACGTTAGAATCGGGCCACCTTCTAGTAGTATACAATGGTATTCCAGACTTCTTATATTAAACACATCTTTGTATTTCAACCATTAAAAAAACATAAGAATTGCTGGCCTACACATTGCGAGCAGTTTGCTCTTACTTTAAGTAAAAGCAAACTGCTTGAAACGCACAAGCCAACGATTCTTATGGGTTTTTTTTTTCTTTTTTTGTTTTAAATGGTTGAAATAAAAGGCTGTTTTTAATATAAAAAGTCTGGAATGCCATTATATACTATTACCGCGGGAGCTGAATTTTTTTTTATTCTCCTCTTGAACACTTTTTTTTTTTTAAATTCTTTATTTAACAATAAACATGGAAACGTACCAATCTGAGTCAATTGCGATACAATTCACAACCAATGCATGACAGTGTATAACAGAGTAGCTGTGACACCAGAAAATTTTCAACAATAAGACCTCTCCATGTTTACCAAAGGTTTTATATAACGGGAATACCAGATTGAGAACAGAAAAGAGAGAAGAAAAAAAAAAAGGAACAAGGTAAGAGAGAAAGAAGAAGCGAGTAAGAAAGAAAGGTTTAGCGAGAAACGGGAGGGAAGGGGGTACATAAGGGGAACGAGGGAGGGGAGGGAAAAAACACTGGGACACGAACAAACACATAGCAGGGATCCACCCTCTCAGAGCAACTCCTTCCCACGGCGTCCACGGGCCCCCCCTTCAATCTGGGGGAATCCATGTGCCGTATTCGTTAGAGTATTTAAACTCGATCCATGGGAACCAAGTCTTGTAAAAAGCCTCATGTCTATCGTGGACAGACGCTGTCAGGTCCTCCATATACAGCAGTTCGTTCACCCTACTTGCCCACAACGATAATGTCGGCGGAGAAGGGGATCTCCATCTCAGAGGGATGCACGTCCTAGCGGCCATCACCAGGAAACTTAACAGAGACCCTTTGTACGCACGGACAGAGGACTCAGATAGTTGGAGCAGGAAAAGTTCCGGGCCCAGAGTCTGCGCGTATCCAGTCACATGCCTGATCACTCCCCGTACCCCCTCCCAGAACTGCCATAGCCCCGGGCATTCCCAGAAAATGTGTAGTAAGTCTCCCTCCCCTGTGCCACATCTCCAGCACCCCGGGTCCACTGCGGGGAACATCCTGTGTAGTTTTGTTGGGACCCTATACCAACGGGAAATGCATTTATAATTGGCTTCTTGGAGTTTTGAACTGATGGATGGTTTGTGAGTAATGGACAGAACCTTGTTCCTCTGCGTGGCCGAAAGTATAAGGCCCAGGTCAGATTCCCACTGCAGGAGGAATCTAGGAGGTGGCAATTCCGAGGAGTTGTCTAGCATGGAGTGTGAGATGGACAGTGAGTGTCTAAGGGTCCCCCCCTCCGTGCCTAGCTTCTCGAATTCCGTAAGGGGTCTATCAAACTGACTGTAGTCTGGTAGAGAGCGCAGAAAATGTCGAAGCTGCATAGAACGCCACAAGCCCAACGATCCGGGAACCAGGAAATTCCGGAGTTCCTCGGTCGTTGGCCAATGCCCCTCGACCCCAATTTGGCAAGCTCGAAATCTATTTCGGGAGATCCATAGGCGAAACACCGGGTCAGAAAGACCCGGGGAGAAATCTGGATTGCCAATGATCGGGGTGAGGGGGGAGGGTAACGGAATCAGGGATCTCCGGACCCACTCCTGAGAGCAACAGGAAAGCGTAGCGCCAATCGTGGGGTGAGTCCTAAGTCCTGTACTAAGTGGGGAATTCACCCATGGGAGCGCCGCTAGTGGAATATCAGTGAAGCTCTGCTCCACCGACACCCAAGGTTTGGCCTTGGAGTGTCTACACCAGTCTACCACTCTGGCTAAATGAGTGGCTACATAGTATGATTTGAGATCCGGGAGGCCCAGCCCACCCCGGGTTCTAGGTCTGCACAACAGCGACCGTGCCAACCTCGCAGGCTTGTTTGCCCACAGAAACTTCGTTTGCATTGAAGAGACTTCTCTAAAGAAGGTCTTGGGTATCCCGATTGGCATGGTCTGAAGGAGATACAGCAATCTTGGGAAGATATTCATCTTGAGAATCGCTGACCGTCCAAACCATGTGAACGTGCCCCTTGACCAGGTTTTACAATCTTCTTTTATGTTTTGGAGGAGAGGGGTAAAGTTCAACTTGAATAAGGAGCTCACATCTGCTGAAAATTTGAGTCCCAGGTATCGCAGGTACTTTGGGGCCCATTGAAAGTCAAAGGCTCCCCGCAGCTGCGAGACTACTCCCATGGGGAGGTTAACGCTCAGTGCCTCCGATTTAGACAAGTTGATCTTAAAGTTCGAGAGTGAGGAGTAGCGTTTAAATTCCTGCATTAGCGCTGGGAGCGATGTGGTTGGGTCTGTGATGAAAAATAATAGGTCGTCCGCAAAGGCCGCTATCTTATGGGTCACGTTACCTATCTTGGGACCTTTGATGCTTGAGTTTATCCGAATATGTCGCAACAGGGGTTCTAGAGTAAGTATGAAGATTAATGGGGAGAGAGGACAGCCCTGCCGCGTGCCATTGGCTATTGGGAATCTCTGACAGTACCCCGTTAACCCGTATGCGGGCCCACGGTGAATTATAGAGAGATCCTATCCATCTGAGCATGTTGCCCCCCAGTCCCAGAGAGGCAAGGACTCCATTCAAAAACATCCAGCCGACCCGGTCGAACGCCTTTTCGGCATCTGTGGACAACAGCATAAGCGATCCACCCCCCGACCTAGCCCTGTGGATCAGGTTGATGGCCCTCGTGGTGTTATCTCTAGCCTCCCTGCCCAACATGAAACCCGCCTGATCTGCATGGACTATACCCCCTAACATGGGGGACAGCCGATCGGCTAGAATCTTAGCAAACATCTTTAAGTCAACGTTGAGCAGGGAGATCGGACGATAGTTGGCACAACAGGTGGGATCCCTCCCCTCCTTGGGAATGACCACGATGTTAGCCGCAAGGGAGTCCCTGGGTAATGGAGAGGACGTGCACGCTGAGATGTTATTAAATGCTGCCAAAAAATGAGGAGATAGAATAGGACTTATCCTCTTGTAGTAAGACAGCGGACGTCCATCCGGACCCGGTGCCTTACCCGTGGGGGATTTCTTAAGGACCGAGGCGAATTCAGTTTCTGTAATCGGAGCCTCCAATATCTCTATGTCTTCCGGTCTAAGCCTCGGGAGGCCTGAGGATCTTATGTAGTCCTGGATGCGTTCCCTGGCTGTCTTCCTATTGTCCTCCGTCAGGGTGTCGTCAATAGAGTATAGGGCAGTGTAATAGTCCCTAAATGCTGAAGCTATGTCACCTGGAAGTGAGGCCCTCTCCCCCGATTGCTTCTGTATATGGGGGACATATCCCCTCAGCCTCTGGGTCCGCAATGCCTTGGCCAAGGTCCTACTGTTTTTGTTACCAAATTCGTAAAAGTGCCTCCGGCAGCGCGCTAGCGAGGCCTTAGCTTTATTAGAGAGTAATGATTTCAGCTCTTCTCTTTTTTGAATGAGAAGGGTTTTGGTCTCGTCGTCTAACCGGTTTTTGTGGGTCCTCTCCAGGGCATGAATGTCGACTAATAAAGATTCCATCTCTGCATTCCTCTCCCGCTTCATACGGGCTCCATGTTTTATAAACAGTCCTCTAACTACACATTTATGAGCTTCCCATGTTACGGCGGGTGTGGTATCACCCCCCGCGCAGAGGTCAAAATATTCTTTTACCGCAGTCTGTACCTCCAGCATAGTCATCTTTTCAGCCAGTAGCGAAGTATTCAATATCCACTGGCCCTGTTTAATAATCGGGCACGTCAGGGAGACATTAAGAATTATCAAGGCGTGGTCAGAGAACACTATTTCATCTATTTCCGCGTCCAGCATGCAGTGTAGATCTCTATGTCTGATAAAGAAGTGGTCTAGCCTTGAGTAAGAGTCATGAACCGCGGAGTAAAAGGAGTAGTCCCTGTCTGCCGGATGCTGCAGCCTCCATGTGTCTACTAACTGGTGTTCGTGTAAACCGCGCCTGATCCGACTGTGAGTGGCCCTGGGCAGGTTAGAGACCCCCTTAGAAGTATCCACCTCTGGGTCCATGACAAAGTTAAAGTCCCCTCCAATTATCAATGTGCCCTCTGAAAACTCGTCCAGGGTGCTCAGGAATCGCAACAGGGCGCCACACTGTCCCGTGCTGGTCAGGTAGAGGGCCGCAAAAGTGAAGACCTGGGACTGGACCCGCCCCTTTATTAGTATCTGTCTCCCCTCCTTGTCCGTGCTGACCTCTATCAAATCCCAAGGTAGAGAGCTCGCAATTAGGATGCTGGTCCCCCTGGACCACGAATCAGGAGATGGGGAATGGTAAACCGTAGAGTATCTCCGGTCTGAAAGCTTGTAAGGTTTATCTAAACAGTAATGCGTTTCCTGTAGAAAGATTACCTGAAGTCGCCTTCTCCACAACAGATTCATGAGGATTGAACGTTTCTCTGAACTATGAAGGCCCTTGACATTTAGGGATCCCACTCTTAAGTCAGGTCTGGATGACTGCTTCATGTCGGTGATGAGGGCCTACGGATAGACGACAAGGGAAAGACAGACACACACACCACCAGGGAGGGCTCTGAGGGAGGAGGGAAGAAGGGGAAGGAAGAAAGATGAAGACTGTGAAAGGGAGCGGGAGTAGGGAGAGAGGAAAGGGGAGAAGCTAGAAACGAAAAGAAAAAGGGAGAACAAAGAAGCTAAAAGAAAGAGAGAAAGGAATAGACAGCTCACAAGGAGCTCGCAGACCTATGGACCAGCCCTAGGCCTACTAGGATACAACCGGCGGGGTCGGGTATGAACACTCATATGTAACCCCCCCACCCACCACCCTTAAGTTATCTGACTACCGCCCCTTTGCAAGTGCCAGAGGCGAGACTAATATTAAACTGTGACGGCCTCTCCTCCGTCACCCCCCAATCCATGCACCATCCCAAGACCCCCCCACCAACGAGGCAAAGAGGGGTGCAACAACACATGCCCCTCCCAAAATGATAGGCCAGGGGCCCTTTCCAACATAAATGGGCACAGTTTAACCTCCCCTGCAACTAGGGACAGTGCCGAGCTGACATTTCAGCCCCATCCCCCTGATGTCGACGGTGTTGAATCCTTTTCTCTCCTCCGCGTTGGGGGGCCCATGGACTCCCAGGATAGCCAATCAGTGATGTTAAAGACAGGCAGTTCCAAAAACTTGAACAGTCCCGGCAACTCCGCAGGGCGTCTCAGCAAGAATGTAGATGGGCCCTTCCGGACAATGAGGTGGAACGGGTGCCCCCAGCGATATGAGGCGTTCACCTCTTTGATTTTTGCCAATAACGGATGAAGCTGACGTCTCATGTAGAGCGTGCGACTGGAAACGTCCGGGAAGAGCTTGATGGTCGCCCCCTCCATCTTCACCGGACCGAACTCCCAGGCCTTCCTCAGGATCTGTTCCTTATCCGTATAATAATGTAAGCGGCAAAGGACGTCTCTTGCAATGGGGGCATTGGCTCCTTGGTACGATCTAGCAACTCTGTGGACTCTGTCACATAGGTACGTAGCATCCGTTGGTCTGGCGGTGACTATATTAAATATTTCTTGCACTTTATGGCGGAGAGTCTCTGCTGGCCAGTCCTCTGGGATACCCTTTAATCTTATATTGTTTCGGCGGCTTCTATTCTCTTGATCGTCTAGCAGTAATGCCATGTCCCTGGACCGGGTGTTAAATGCCTCACAGTCCTTTTCCAGGCGAGCTACTCTGCTTTCCAGAGACTCCTGCTCTTGTTCAGTGGCCGTGACTCTATCTTCTAGGGCACCTATCTCCTCCCTCACTGAAGCAATGGCTTGCTGGTGGGACTGCTCAATTCTGCGAATTAGAGCATCCAGGTCACTCTTGCTTGGAAGGGCCAGGATGAGCTCCCTCAGTGCCTGAAGGTCTTGTGTGGCCTGGGGGAGGTGTACTTGCGATGAAGAGGTGGATGGGCTGCCCAGGGGGGGACCCTCCTCGGGGAGGAAAGCCGCCGGGTTATCCCCTCCATGCGATCCTTCAAGCAGGGGCCGAGGGCAGCTCTCCCTCTCTGGGCTCTGGGGCGTCATAGTCAGAGGCCCTGCCAGCATCCCTCCATTCAGGGCCCCCCCCCCACTGCTTCGGGTCACCTCACCTTCCTCCATGTGGAACCGCACCTCCCCCATCGCTGACCTGTGTACATCTCTGCAGACCTGCTCCCTGCCGCCTTCATTCTCTGTCTGCGAGGTCCCAGACACCGCTCCGACTCCTGGCTCCACTTCCTCCCGCCGTCTCGCTCCTGTGGCTGCCGGCTTCTCCCGGACCGCTGCGCCTGGGGATTCCCCTCCTGGAGGACGCATTGTGGGGGTCGGCGCCATCTTGCTGCCGCTGCTTGCCGCACGCTTCAGGGCAGGAGAGGGCCCGCTGAGGAACCGCTCCATCCTCCCTCCTTTTTTTTGGATCGCTGGATCGGGCCCCGCAGTGAGTACTACCTGGGGCTTCCTTTTGGGAGGCATTAGTCGGCGGAGAGGCCGAGATATAACTGTATTCAAGCGGTGGGTGTAGGAGCTCTGCAAGGAGACGTCCTCACACCATCATGTCCAGGCCACGCCCCCCTCCTCTTGAACACTTAACCTGTGTACCGTCTCAGGAACCTCCATGCACCACATGGCTGCATTATCCATTCAAACACTTGATGGACTGGTGAGCTGACTGCCCTCTCTTTTTTTTTTTTGTCTGACAATAGGACTCTCACTAATGGGTCTGTAGTACTAAGCTTGGTTGTGGAGAAGGAACTGAGATTTGTTGAGACAGTGACAAGTGAATTCAAGGAAGTAAAGAGACTGTGTTTGGAGAAGTGAAGAGACTGTATGAGAATGATCCATGTTGTAAAGGAAACCTGTGGAAGATGTGTACCCGATATCTACTTTACATAATGCACATAATGCCTACCAAGTTAACGTCCAGTAAAGAGTTTGTTTGAACGGTGATCTTTCACTGAACTCTCGGACATCTGGTCCTGACCAACCTAAGTCAACGGTATCATGCAGCCTGCAAGGCCATAGTGCCCCCATAGCACAAGATCGCACACCCAGCCAGGCCCTTCAACGTCATGTAACGTGCCTAGGCATAAGAGACAAGTACCTTACCCACGGCTGCCGCCCCTTGCCACTTACATCTAGTTCAAATACAATTTGGATCTGCCAAGAACAAAGTAAATTGCTGTTTATAAAAGCAAATGGAAAAGCTGTGCCTGACACAGGGGCACAGGGATTCCTACGCCTACAGCTTGTATAAGGCTATGTGCGTACATCATCTTTCAGACCCAGGCGCAGCTGCCAAGTTTGTCCAGTCAAAGCTTCTTCAGAAAAATGTCACTTTTCTGAAGTGGCTTTGCAGACAGTTTTGCAGTCTTTCTTGTGGTGTCTTTTACTTTGTACTGTGAAATATAGAGCGTGGGCAGCTTCTACTAGGAAAAATGATGAAGTCACCTTTTAACTGCTTCAGGTTTTCCAAATCTTCAAGCAGTTAAAAGTTACTTAAGATGGAACATGTGCACAACCATGTCATTTTTACATTACTGCACATTATGTTGCATCGCTTCTCCAGGCGGATTTCATGCAGAATCCACCTGAAAAAGATGTTGTGTGAACATAGTCTTACAGACATTTATCATCTTGTATAACAGTATGCTGCCTCAGTAAATGGAAGTCCATGAAGGTACTTTATGGCCCCATTCAATGCTGCCCTATGTATGAGACTTTATGGGTTTAGTCATTTTGTTTTATTATAGTTCTCTTCCATAAAGAGCTTTCTTCAAGGGATTCTCCAAGAATGTAACAAATTAGCCCTGTCACATTCAAACCTCAGCTTGTTCTATTCACGTGCCTGAAGAAACAGTTCCTGAGACCTGTGTCTCAACTGACAGAGGAGCTGTATCAGAAACACATACTGTAGGTGATGAAGTCTGTGACAGGAGAAGAAATACATTTTCTTGGCTGACTGAGCACAAAAGATTTTTGCTTCAGTCTTTAGTCTTCCATGCTCAGTCAGCTGAGGAGAAGATTTATTACTACTCCTATCACCCACCTTCTCAAACAGGTACATGTGATTATGATTCAGCTACTCTGTCAGTTGAGACACAGGTCTCGGGAACTGTAGGACAATCTGTAGGACAATCTGCAGTTTGAATTACGTAGCGCAGGCCATTTTATTATATTCTTAGAGAAACCGTTTAATCCCTTCACAACCAAGGGCGTATATATACATCCTTGACCGTGTCTGTCCCTTTAATGGTGGCTTTCCCGGCAAGCCTGCATTATTCCCCCCACATATCTGCTAATCTGATCAGCAGACATGTGCAGCCAACAGGTGCGGGTGGATCTCTGATCTTTCCGCTCCTGTTAACCCCTTAGATCGCGCAGTCACACTCACAGCATGATCTAACACGCTCCAGGGTAGCTCGCCCTGTTCCATGATCAAGAGGGCGCTGATCACTGGGTGCCAATGACTTGTCATGACAACACGTGTGCAGCTGATAACCTCTGTCGCTGTCATGACATGCTTCCTGTGAATGCCAGCAGAGTGCCAGCACTCACAGTAGATCAGCATTTCTACTGATCAGAGCGATTTTCATAAAATCCCCTAAAAGGACTAGTAAAACCAATACAAAATGTAAAATATGAAAAAAACCCCACCAAAATCTAAGTTCAATTCATCCCCTTATGCCACAATAAAAATACCCCCCCACACATATTTGGTATCATCATGTTCAGAAATGTTCGAGCTATCAAAATATAAAATCAACTAGAAGGTGGCCCGATTCTACGCATCGGGTATTCTAGAATTTACGTATTGTGTAGTTCATGTATGATTTTTGTTATATATATAGATGTTGTTGTGTGTAGTTACCAAGTGTTTGTGTAGGGCGCTGTACATGTTCTGGGTGTTGTCTGGGTGTGGCGGGGGGTGAGAGCGGTGTTGTATGTGTGTTGCATGTGTTGCGTTGTTTGTGGAGCGCTGTGTGTCTGTAGCATTGTGTGTGTGTGTTGCGTGGTTTGTGTGTGTTTTGGGGGAGGTATGTTTTGTGCAGTGTGTGTGTTGCGCGGTATGTGCGTATATTTATGTATGCCGCGGTGTTTGTGTGTTGGGTGTTGTGTGTGTGCAGCGTTGTCTGTGTGTGTGGGTGTCTGTGTAGGGCGGTGTTTGTGTTTCCCAGTGTGTGTGTGTTGTGCAGTGCGCGTGTGTGTGTGTGTGTTGGGGGGAGGTGTGCACCTCCCATCGTGCTCCATCCCCCATGCTGCGCACCCCCCATCGTGCTCCATCCCCCATGCTGCGCACCCCCCATCGTGCTCCATCCCCCAAGCTGCGCACCCCCCATCGTGCTCCATCCCCTAAGCTGCGCACCCCCCATCGTGCTCCATCCCCCATGCTGCGCACCCCCCATTGTGCTCCATCCCCCACGCTGCGCATTCCCCATCGTGCTCCATCCCATATGCTGCGCATTCCCCATCATGCTCCATCTCCCATGCTGCGCACTCCCAAACGTGCTCCATCCGCCATGCTGCGCACTCCCAAACGTGGTCCATCCGCCATGCTGCGCACTCCCAAACGTGGTCCATCCGCCATGCTGCGCACTCCCAAACGTGCTCCATCCGCCATGCTGCGCACTCCCCATCATGCTCCATCCCCCATGCTGCGCACCCCCCATAGTGCTCCATCCCCCATGCTGGCCGCAGCATCAGCCTCTGTGCCCGCAGCATCAGCCTCTGTGCCCGCAGCATCAGCCTCTGTGCCCGCAGCATCAGCCTCTGTGCCCGCAGCATCAGCCTCTCTGCCCGCAGCCTCAGCCTCTGTGCCCGCAGCCTCAGCCTCTGTGCCCGCAGCCTCAGCCTCTGTGCCCGCAGCCTCAGCCTCTGTGCCCGCAGCCTCAGCCTCTGTGTCCGCAGCCTCAGCCTCTGTGCCCGCAGCATCAGCCTCTGTGCCCGCAGCATCAGCCTCTGTGCCCGCAGCATCAGCCTCTGTGCCCGCAGCATCAGCCTCTCTGCCCGCAGCATCAGCCTCTCTCCTCCCAGCCTACCCCAGCCTCAGCCTCCCCCAACATCAGCCTCTCTTCTCTCAGCCTCCCCCCTCCCAGCCTTCCCCAGGATCAGCCTCTCTCCTCCCAGCCTCCTCCAGCACGCCGTGCTCCTCTGCCAACACTCACAGATCCGATCGTATACACTCACACACACACCCACCCACCCGATCGCATACACTCACACCCACCCACCCGATCGCATACACTCACACCCACCCACCCGATCGCATACACTCACGCACACACACATTGACGATATTACAGATAGGCGCTCATACTCACAACATCCGGAGATACCACATGCTTCCGGCCATGTGATCCTCCGGCAGGTCCTGAAAGCTCACAGCACAGTATCGCCGCCGAGAAGCAAGCGATATCCCAGGATGTTGAGTGTGTGGATGTGATGTGTGTGTGAGGTGTGTGTGAGAGTGAGTGTGATCTGATGTGTGTGTGTGTGTGTACTCACCTGGGGCTCCGTGTCAGTTGGGGGAATGCGTGCGGGGGGCGGGGCCAGAGCGAGCGTGCATTGCGTGAAGGGGCGGGGCCTGCAGAGAGCCGGGACGAGAGGCCAATCCGTGTGGGGGGGCGGGGCCATGGCGAGCCCAGCGGCCAATCAGCTTTGTGTCACCATAAGGACACAATTTTGGAGCATGACAGACAGACAGACAGAATAAGGCAATTATATATATAGATTAAGCTGATCAATACACGGCGTAGCGAGAAATAAAATAAAAACTCCAGAATTACGTTTTTTTGGTCACCACAACATTGCATTAAAATGCAGTAACAGGCGACAACAAACATTGCATCTACCCAAAAATAGGTTACGGTAATTAAAAACATCAGCTCAAGACTCAAAAAATAAGCCATCCATGAAAAAATGAGAACGCAATGGGTCTCGGAAAATGGTCACAAAAGCACAATTCTTTGTTTTTTTTTTTTTTACAAACTTATTGCATTTTTTTTACCACTTAAATAAAAGTAAAACTTTACATGTTTGGTATCTACACACTTGTTCTGACCTGGAGAATCCTATTGCCAGGTCCGTTTTTCAAAATAATGAACATGGTAAAAATATAAATAAATAAATTGTGGAATTGCACATATTTTTGCAGTTTTACAACACTTGGTATTTTTTCCCCCCATTTTCAGGTACAATACGGTCCAGAATGAATGGTGTCGTTCAAAAAACAATTTGTCCCCCAAAAAACAAGCCCTCATATAGCTATGTTAATGGAAAAATAAAAAAGTTATGGCTCTTGGAAGAAGCAGAGGAAAAAACGAAAATCACTGAATACAGATTTTACCCATGGATTGAGAGTGAAAGATTCAATTCAGGAAGAGAAAGTTGCTTATTTTCATGTAACTATTGATTTATGAAGTTAAAATGAAAACGACTGTTACTCTTTTAAGTAATACATAACGGCTCATTGTGGACGCTGCTATAGGAGCCCTTATTAAGAGGTCAGGAATGATATGAAAAGAGGCAGAAATTTAGATTAGGACCTAGATGAGAGTTATACCTTGGCGTGGTAACTGGGCTTAATTAAACTTGGCCAATTTTATTTGCAAAATAACTAATTTTTACCCCAGCAAAAGTTCACGTTTTTCATGTTTTTTGGCAGTAATGCATTTTCACATTCCAATGTTCACAATATACATCTCTTTGCTTTTTCTCCCTCCCTCTACTTGAGTGTAGCTGCTATTTTTGATAATGTATGCTATGTTCAGTTTGCACCAGTTCAGACTATAAGATTAGGAAGTGCCAGCAATTCTTGTATTTTGCTGCTATAGGAGTGTCAGAAAGGTTTGCTTTATGTTTTGCATTCTCGCATTCATTGCAATGTTCTCTTTTTTTTCCCATCTGTCTGATAATAGATCTGTAATTTCTCCTGTGTCCCGAACTGTGACAAGTGCAGTTATATTCTCCTCTGGAGTTTGGGTCTCTGGGATCCTTATCTATCGTCAAGTTTTGCGCATCCTTCTTTCCTACCATGGCTGGATGTTTGAGCCACATGGAAAAAGGAGTTTAAAAACCAAAGTCTGGGGAGTAAGTCTTTTTTACTTACATTTACTTACATTTTTTTGTTTTTTTTTGTTTGTTTTTTTTTACGCACATCACAGAAATGAACAGACTAATGGTAAACTATATACAAGTGCATCTCAATAAATTAGAATATCCTCAAAAAGTTAATTTATTTCAGTAATTCAATACAAAAAGTGAAACGCATATATTATATTATATAAAGTCATTACAAAGAGAGTGATCTATTTCAAGTGTTTATTTCTGTTAAATGTTGATGATTATGGCTTACAGCCAATGGAAACACAAAAGTCATTAGCTCAGAAAATTAGAATATTATATAAGACCAACTGAAAAAAATGATTTTAAACTCCGAAATGTTGGTCTACTGAAAAGTATGTACAGTAAATGCACTCTATATTTGGTCAAGGCTCCTTTTGCATGAATTACTGCATCAATGTAGTGTGGCATGGAGGTGATCAGCCTGTGCCACTGCTGAGGTCTTATGGAAGTCCAGGTTGCTTTGATAGCAGCCATCAGTTTGTCTGCATTGTTGGATCTGGTGTCTCTTCTTCCTCTTGACAACACCCCATAGATTCTCTATGGGGTTTAGGTCAGGTGAATTTGCTGGCCAATCAAGCACAGTGATACTGTGGTTATCAAACCAGGTATTGTTACTTTTGGCAGTGTGTACAGGTGCCAAGTCCTGCTGGAAAATGAACTTTCCATCTCCAAAAAGCTTGTCGGCAGAGGGAAGCATGAAGTGCTGTAAAATTTCCTGGTAGACGGCTGTGCTGACTTTGGTCTTGATAAAACACCGTGGACCTACACCAGCAGAGGACATGGCTCCCCAAACTATCACTGATTGTGAAACCTCACACTAGACCTCAAGCAGTTTGGATTGTGGCCTCTCCACTCTTCCTCCAGACTCTGGGACCTTGATTTCCAAATGAAATGCAAAATTTACTTTCATCTGAAAACAGCACCTTGGACCACTGAGCAACAGTCTAGTTCTTTTTCTCCTTGATAAGCAAAATTACCAACCAATACATGACTCCAAAAATTAATGTATACACTGTGCAGTGCTTAGACAATTCATGGTAATTAATTATTGGATGGAGTAGGGCAAATCGCAGACAATTACATAAGAACAAGGAGAAAGGACGACCAGCAATGCCCAAGTAGCTGAAAGTGAAAAACCTTTATTGGAGGATGGTGAGCGGCACAATCACAAGAAAGACACTGGCATCAGGAATTCCCAGCTATGTAGAAATAAACATGATTAAATGGAACCATGGAAAGTATTGTAAACCCATAAATTCAGTATAATAAATAACCAGAATATATATGGTAAGAATAGGGTACCAAAGATATCAGGTATGTATTAGGGCAACCAAAAACCAATAGGTCACAATTATAAGTATTAAAACGGTAATCAACTGATTGTGTCAGGATATACATATAAGATGACAAAGGTAAATGACCAGTGGAGGCAAATAAATGTTAGGGCAGACAGGACATCAGAAGGTTACATGTGTCCAGCCAATTACCACAAATATATAACCTGCCTACACTGAGAGGGACCTAATAGGTGCTGGATCCAAGTTACCATGACAAAATCCAAAAAAAGGGGGATCAATGTCCATAATAGAGCATACCTGAAGGGGAACCAGGAAGGACCTGTGTCAGCACCTTGGACCACTGAGCAACAGTCCAGTTCTTTTTCTCCTTGGCACAGGTAAGACACTTCTTTCGTTGTCTATTGGTCATGAGTGGCTTGACACAAGGAATCCGACAGTCGTAGCCCACGTCCTGAATACGTCTATGTGTGGTGGCTCTTGAAGCACTGACTCCAGCAGCAGTCCACTCATTGTGAATCTCCCCCAAATTTTTGAATGGCCTTTACTTAACAATCCAATCAAGGCTACGGTTATGCCGGGGGCTTGTGCACTTTTTTCTTCTACTCGACTTTCCATTAATATGCTTGGACACGGCACTCTGTGAGCAGCCAGCTTCTTTAGCAATGACCTTTTGTGGCTTACCCTCCTTGTGGAGTGTGTCAATGACTGCCTTCTAGTCTTTTCCATGACTGTGTAACCTACTAAACTAGAATAAGGGCTCATTTTACACACTTAGAAAGACTTTGCAGGTGTTTTGTGGTAATTATTCTAATTTTCTGAGATAATGACTGTTAGGGTTTCATTGGCTGTAAGTCATAATCATCAACATTACCAGAAATAAACACTTGAAATAGATCACTCTGTGTGTAATGACTCTATATAATATATGTGTTTCCCTCTTTGTATTGAATTACTGAAATAAATTAACTTTTTTAGGATATTCTAATTTATTGAGATGCACTTGTAAGTACTATTCAGATGGCTATTGCGTGAAGTGTGATTGCCATGATCGAGCTGTCACTCTGAAAGCCTGGTCCTGTACAATCTCAGGGAACTGAAATATTCAGATCACTGTCTCTAAGACCACTAAACCCAGCACTCATACAGAATATTCATACGATAAGGAATAGGTTACTAACCAGCAATTCCAAAAATGATGGCCTTAGGGAACAGCGCTCTGCTATTTCTGGCAGTCCTATAGACAATGAATGGAGCGGAGGTTCACTACTCACACATCTCTTGGGATACTCAGCGATAGGTAAGTTATATTCCTCCTACTCTTTTGTAAATCTTGGAATAGCCCTTTTAAGGTAGGAATTGCTGGACTACGTTTTTGCTTTTTTTTTTTGTTTTAAAATGTTACTAAAATGAAAGCATTGTACAATATATATATATATATATATATATATATATATATAATATATATATATATATATATATATAATTAGACACACACACACACAGTATAATATATATACACATTATATATATATACACACACATTATATATATAATGTGTGTGTGTGTGTATATATATATATATATATATATATATATAATGTGTATATATATTATACTGTGTGTTTGTGTGTGTATATATGTATATATATATATATATATATATATGTATGTATGTGTATATATATATATATATATATATATACTGTATATACAGCGCGTGTGTGTGTGTGTATGTATGTATGTGTGTATATATATATATATATATATATATATATATATATATATATATATATATATATACTGTATATACAGCGCGTGTGTGTGTGTATGTGTATATATATATATATATATATATATATATATATATATATATATATATATAATGTGTGTGTATATATATTATAATGTGTGTGTATGTATATATATATATATATATATATATACTGTATATACAGCGCGTGTGTGTATATATGTGTGTATATGTATGTATGTATGTGTATATATATATATCTCATATATTAAAAGCTCTGCGGCTCGATGTTGGCTGCGTTGAGACCACCATGGATTGTTTTTAGCCAGAAGGCTGAAATGCTCAGATCACCAGCCAGAATCGCAGAATCGCTAAGTTCCTGCATGAGTATGAGCACAATGGTGTTCAGACCCACAGACGTTTTACTGTGTGTCCACAGGCAGGCGCTAATTCTGCACTCTCCTTTGTGCGATAGGTGTAGTCTCAAAACTCTGACCCCCAATCATACACAGGTTGTTTAAAGCACTGCATAATATAACAAATCCTTAAAGGTTCACTTACCGTACTTTAACCCCTTAACGCATTATCACGTAAGACTACATGTAACTGATTGAAGGAGTGATGGCGTGTAAGGGGTTCAGGAGCTGGGCTTCCTCTGCACGCAGCAGTCTCTAACAGATATGGCCTGAGATGAGCTCCGGCTGCATCTGTTAACCATTTAAACACCACTGTCAATCTGACAGCGGCATTTAAATGTAACACTTTGACATGATCACTCGTCACTAATGGGTTACTATGGCAGCCAGGGTCCTACTGAAGGCTTCTGTTGCCACCATATTGGTACTCCTCGAAAGGTCAGCTATTAAAAACCCATTAACCCGACAAACAAAAAATAATCCCTCGTCCAGGTCAAATAATGGAAAATAAAAAATGTTATGGGTCTCAGAATATGGCAAGACAACAACTTGCCCCCCACCCCATTTTGGTCCCTCTATGAAGAAATGTCCACTTTTGCATTCATTCTAACACGGGTCAGGTAGCGAGCTTCCTCCATTTTTGTCTCAAGTAATCTACTTTAAATATTCTGGTTATTTGATTGTTTATTAGCTAAGTCAACCCACTTCTCTGTCTAAGCCATGATGAAATATGGAGTTCATGTATGACCAAACAGATTTTTAGATAATTAATATTTGCATACTAGCCAATTAAGTTTTCATGTCAATGGAAAACCAATTTTATACTATATGCTTAACAAGACATTATTTTTTCTTGAAATATGTCTGTCTACTCTAGGGTTGCATGAAGGTCATGGCTAGACGACAGCCAATGCTCTACAGTTTCCAGATGTCTCTCCCAAGGTTGCCTGTGCCACGTCTAGGGGAAACTATAGACCGGGTATGGAAGCCATACTTGTTATTTTAACACGCCTATCCACAGTTTTATGATAAATTAAAGTGAATCTGTCTGGTTCAATATGCACCCCTAACCACGAGCAGGTCTGGGTGCATATTGCTAATCCCTGCCTAACCGTCCTTGTACCTAGTAGCATAGATAAAGAGATCTTTTGAAAAAGTATTTCTAAAGATCTTTTATCTCATGCTAATGAGCGCGGGACTAGTCCTAAGGGCGTTTCTCCCCTTAGCTAGTCGGCCCACATAGCATGGTAGCACGACCCTGTGGGTGTACTAACATGCTAATTAATACGCAGCGACGCCGCACATACCTCACTGTTCATAGCGGCCGGCAGAGGATGGATGCGCAGTGTGCATGATCCGGAGTACCCAAGGCTTCCGATAATGCGCACTAAACTGATGCCGGGTGTAAGATTCCCGGCTTCAGTAAGGAACAGTGCGCATGACTGGAAGTGCTGAGGACGCCGGATCATGCACACTGCGCATCCATCCTCCGCTGGGCGCCATGAACAGTGAGGTATGTGTGCATCGCTGCACATTCATTATGATGTTAGTACGCCCATAGGGGCGTGAGAGCATGCTATGTGGGCCGACTAGCTAAGGGGAGAAACACCCTTGGGACTAGTCCCCGCGCTCATTAGCATAAGATAAAAAATCTTTAGAAATACTTTTTCTAAATATCTCTTTATCTATGCTAGTGTATACAGGGATGGTTAGACAGGGATTAGCAATATACACCCAGAACTGCTCGTGGCTCTGGATGCATATGGGACCTGACAGGTTCCCTTTAATACAAAGTCCTGAGATTATTAAGAGATAATGTGGAAGAACTTTTTGCATGTTTTTATGTGCTCCAGAAACTTAGACATCGGTTGTTTTAATATATCAGTGTGGTATTAGTTACATTGCAAAAATGTGGTTTTAGTGTTTTCATTGTCTCATCCCTGTGGCTAAAGTTGGTGTTAGAACAATTATAGTGTTACCCGAGAGTGAGATATGTATAGTAATATAATATAAGGTGTAGTGTAATATAGGAATATGTTGTAATGTATAAGATGTGTAAGATGTAGCAGAGCTGATAATGAAATGTATGTGTATTAAGCTAAGGTGTAAAGTATTGTGTAAAGCATGGTAATGTTGGTACGGTATTATGTTTATATAGATGATGTACGATGTGATAATACAGAGTAATATAATGCGTGTGTACATGAAAGTTCCCGTGAGCTGTGGTCAGGGACACCCGGGCTGGGGATGTTGTCTAGATAATGGTTATAGAGGGACAGTTTAGGTCAGTTGAAGTGAGCAGTGGAGTTGAGGGTTGGTGACTAGCGAGTGAGGAGCAAGGCTTACAGGTCTGGGACGAGTGTTGGACAGCAAAAAGGGGGCCTTTGACGTAAAAAGATTGCGCCTGGCAGTGGTGGACACTTTAATAGGGGAATCAGCTCTAAGAGCAGCCCTTAGGACAAAGATAAGCAAATGGTGAGAGCCATAGTGACATACATGGATCCGTGTGCCTCTATATGCGGAAAGATGCAGGTTACCTAGCTTTCTCCCCATTCACCTGTGGTTTCTATGGCCGAAAAAAGGATGTTGCCTGCAACTCTGAGGAAGGAGCCGGTGTATTGTAAAGAAGGTGATGGAGAACGTGTCACATGTCACCACCTGCTCACCAGTCTGGCGGCCTATAAAAAAGGCACTGTTTGTACAAGTAGACTTGGTTCCTCATTAAATGGCATAAATGGTACATTACTGCTCTAATTGCAACAGACTGGAAGATGGAGATCTCTGATCCCGAAGTACTGCAACACACTCACAACCCAAACACTCAATTTTCTATAGCGTGCCCAGGCATGGAGAATGGAGCCCTTTCCCACGTCTACCACCTTGGGCCATGTTACACCTGAGCAGCTGACACTTAACTATTTGGTTTAGCTTAGTTTCATTTGGAAGCAGACACGGATCTGAGTAGCATACCTGCCTTAGCCTTGGTTAGGTTAGGAACTAACCTATTCTTCTTTTTTTTTTTTTTTTGTATGGAGCTTTTACATTTTGCATTTTAGGATACAAGTCTTAGAAGAGTGGCAGTTGGTAGGGCTCTATGAGGCAGTGGCATACTGCTAATTGCAGCAGACCATGCAGCCACTATGGAGTCTGTTGGTTGGACCCTCACCCGCCACGCATCACACTTTCAACTGCATCATGGATGGAAATACAGTTGAAGGCAATGATGGAATAGAGAGCAGTTAGTTCCCTCGCTCATCATTCTCCTTGTGCATCAGAGCTCTGACATCTCAGCACAGCAGGTGCAATGATGTCACTACATCTCGCCCTGTGTACAGAGCTTCAGATCATACGCTGCACAGACCGGAGAAGCAAGGGAACAGTAAGAGGTGGCTTGTTGTGTTCTTTTATTTTTTTAAAAATCAATGAGTACATTCTGGTGAATATTATACTGTTTGGAGGGATATGTGGGGGCCAATTATGCAGTTTGGTAGGCTGTGTGCTGGCCATCATACTGTTTGGAGGGCTGTGTGAGGGCTATTATACTGTTTGGAAGGCTATGTGGAGAGCCATTTATACTGTTTGGAGGCCCAATTATATTGTTTGGAGTGCTGTGTGGGGCTGTTATACTGTTTGAGGGCTATGTGCTGGCTCTCATACTGTTTGGAGATCTATGGAGGGGCCATTATACTGTATGAAGGGCTATGTGGGTAGCGGTTATCCTGTTTGCAAGGCTATGGCAGTCATTATACTGTGTTGGGGATCACTGTGGGGGTATGATACTTTTTGTGGGGGGGCACTGTAGGTTGGGTCATTATAATGTGCATGTGGAGGGTACTGTGTAGGAATTCACTCAGAGAATATATGGTAATACTGTGTTTGGGGAGAACTTTTCTTGCCATTATACTATGAGGCCATGAAAGGGGTATCTTAGTGCATGGATCATTAAGGGGCTGTGAGGTATGCTTTTCTGTGACCCCATTGAATATTGTTTCGTTTTTTTGGGGTGGTGAAGACTTATTAGACATCTTCTATGTATGCCCCATGAGCTGAGGGATTGACTTTCTTCCTTCTCCAGTAGTGGTATTAGTTTTCCCACCCAGGAGCAGCTTTTGGACATCCCATGGTTGACACTCCCCATTTTGTGTCCTTCATTGGGGGACATAGCACCCTCCGTTGTTTGGGTGACAGGGGGTCTTGGTTTTGCTCCTCCTACTGCTTTTGCACTAGCTGAATAGATGGGTGCCTGCTGTCCAGGTGTAGGGTATTTGGGAGCAGTTTTTTTCCTAAGATGTATTTTCAGTCTCAGCCTCCAGGTGGGTGGATATAAAATGATGCGAGACAGATTTTATGTACCAAAAATCTCTATTTTATAGGTAGGAATGTCTTTGTTTAGTGGCATCGGTAAGTCAAATGCTATCAAACACATCAGATTACACAATGTGTGTATGAGCATTGTGTATAGATAGGTGTATAAATTATTGCTTAATCTCGTTGCAGTACCTAGAGTCCGTGCAGCCATTACTTGATGAAGAAAAGTTCAGTCGCATGAAGCAACTGTCAGAAGAATTCCAAAAAGACTTAGGACGCAAGCTACAGAAGTACCTTCATCTCAAGTCTTGGTGGGCAACAAATTATGTAGGTGCAGAATATAGTCTATTTAGCATTCTTCCACCTACACTAGTTTCTCTCAAATTATTGGCTCGTGATGTTCAGAAAAGAAGACCTCTATATCTATGTACCTTTGTGGCATTTGAATGTTTGCAATTTGTTTTATAACATTATGTGCACATTCTTTTAATTTTACTCATAGATTTTCAACAAACCTATAAAAGCAGGAGGAAACAAAAACATATAGAAGCACGAGAAGCACAATGATAAGAAAAAACTGAGAATAAAATACAAAGCCAAATAAAAAGCAAAATAAAATAATATTTTTATTGAATCAATTTAAAAAAAAGTACAATGTACATACAGCTATGCCGACACAAGAATATAGGACTGGCTAGTAAAAAAAAATAAATATCAAATACTGATATTTACAGTGATGTTGCTGACTGGTACTCACAATGTATGCTTATAGAAACCCAATTTACTGTTCAAAAAATGAACCTAAAAATATTTAACAAGAAAAAAATTATTTGATATAATATAAGGGGTCAAGATAGTTACAAATGAAGATCCGAATGCTGCAATAAAAAAGTTATTAAATAAAATGAACAATAATGACCCATAAGTATGGGAAAGAGAAAGGTGACGGGCACAGTGACATTTGTTTGGGGTGCTCTTGATCCGTGTATACGACAGTGTGTCCAAGTTCCTGCAAATATCTAACAACTTTGCACAGCCATTGAAGAGGAGTGGACAACCATTCCACAGGCTATAGTGAAGAAGATTTGTTGCACTGCGTGAGGCAAATGGTGGTCACACCGGATACTGACTGGTTTTCAGACCCCCCCCAAGACCCTCCAATGCTGTAAAACTGCACATTTTAGAGTGACATTTTATTGTGGCCAGCCTAAGGCACACCTGTGCAATGATTATGCTGCCTAATCAGCATCTTGATATGCCACACCTGTGAGGTGGATTATCTCAGCAAAGAAGAAGTGCTCACTAAGGCCCCTTTCACACGTCAGTGATTCTGGTACGTTTGTGCTTTTTTTTTAAACGTACCAGAATCACTGACATACGCAGACCCATTCTAATGAATGGGTCTGCTCACACGTCAGTGATTTTTCACTGCATGTGTCTCCGTGCGGCGTACCCGCGTGTGCGTGTTTGCCGCACGGAGACATGTCAATTTTTTTCTGGCATCACTGATGTCCCACGGACCACGCAGTGGTTTGGTCCGTGAAACACGTGCCAGAAAAAAACGTGCATTTAAAATAAAAAACATTTTAACTCACCCGGCGTCCAGCGACGCTCTCTGCAGCCCGTTCTCCCTGCTGCTTCTAAGCCGGCTGATTACTGTCGCGCATATTCATTATGCGCGACACAGCCGACCTGGAAGCAGCTGCTGCAGGGGTCACCGCCGGCCGGATGCTGCACCGCGGGAGCGATCAGCACCATGGACAGCAGGAGCGGGCGCAGGTGAGTTGATTTCTAAGTGCAATCACGGGCCACGGAGAACGGAGCCCGGATTGCACTTAGACAACCCACGTGTGCCGAGATTCACGGCACACGCAGGAACATGTGCGTGTTTTACACGCCAGTGAAAAACGTCTGTGTTTTTCACTGACGTGTGAAACGGGCCTTACACAGATTAATGCTGGGTTGACACATAGCGACGCAGCAGCGATCACGACGGGCGACCTGACCTTATCAGAATCGCTGCTGCGTCGTTACATGATCGCTGGTGAGCTGTCAAACAGGCAGATCTCACCAGTGACCAGCCCCCAGCCAGCAGCGACGGGTGGAAGCGGTGCTGCGCTTGGTAACTAAGGTAAATATCGGGTAACCAAGGGCTTGTTTACCCAATATTTACATTGGTTACCAGCTCACACCGCTTAGCACTGGCTCCCTGCATGCCAGAGTACACATCGGGTTAATAAGCAAACCCTTGCTTATTTACCCGATGTGTACTCTGGCTGTGTGCAGGGAGCACGGAGCCGGCAGCACAGGCAGCGTGAGAGCGGCAGACGCTGGTAACGAAGGTAAATATCGGGTAACCAAGGAAAGGGCTTCCCTTGGTTACCCGATGTTTACCTTGGTTACAGCTTACCGCAGGCTGCCAGAAGCTGGCTCCCTGCTCGCTTCAGTTCGTCGCTGTCACACACAGCGATGCAGCAACGAGTGGCGACCTCACAGCAGGGGCCAGCTCGTTGCTGGATGTGACACAAAGCGACAGCGACGGGACGTCGCTGCTATGTCACAGAAAATGGTGACGTAGCAGCGACGTCATTGTCGCCGTTGCTGTGTGTGACACCACCTTAAGAAAAATTTGTGAACATTATCTGAGAGAGAAAAAAGGCCTTTTGTGTACATAGAAAAAGTCTTACATCTTTGAGTTCAGCTCCTGAAAAATACGAGTAAAAACAAGTGTTGTGTTTGTATTTTTGGTCAGTGTTTCTGCATTATCTTGCCTATTTGTAATCTTGCGTTTCTAACTTTTTGCAGGTCAGTGACTGGTGGGAAGAGTATATTTACCTTCGTGGTCGAGGACCAATAATGGTGAACAGCAACTATTATGCAATGGTGAGACCCTACATGGCGATCATATAATGATATCAAATTGGGCAAAAGCTTGTCATTGTGAAATCTAAATACAGGCAGCAAATTCCATACTGCAAATACAATTGTGACGACCCAGGGCCATGGGGCACTCGGTCCCGGGCGTCTGGTGAACAGGGGAGTCATGGTCGCGGCCAATGCCCGGTTCCGTGACCACGGGGGTCGATCTGAAAAAGGGTGAAAAGAAAATGGAAAAAATTAAAAGTAAAATAAATAAGAGTTTTTGACTATGCCACTTGCGGGTTGCGGCAATTTTGTAGGAGCCGCCACTGTGTGATCTTCCTGGGGTGGGTATTATAATGCAGCTCAGGTGTTCTGACCCTTCGCAAGTAGGGCTAGGCCCCGGAAAAGGATGATGGGGGTATTAGTGTGAGCTGATGATGCGCCAATGTACAAAAGATTCAAGCCACACCGGGACTGCAGTTTAAACTGGTTTTTACTCACTGTTCTGATACTGCCACCCGGGTGGTGCTGGTTTTCTGGTGTTCCCTCACCCTTGGTTTCCAGTGCCAGTTACTGACCTGGTGAGCTGTCCTCCGTACACATGTTGGTTTTTGGTGGGTCCCCGTGGCCTAAAGCTTTCTGGGACCCCCTTTGTTTCACAGTCTTTACCTGTATAGCAGGCAGCCTGGACAATTTAATGGGCTGGACTCCTGTCCCCAGGTCCCCTCCTGTCCCCAGGTCCCCTCCTTGCTGCTTTGCTACGGATGCTCATGTTGGTGAGGGACCCTGCAGATCCCCTGACCTGGCACATTTAACAGGTAGCTTGAAACGTACTCCTGTTCAAGGGAATTGCACCCTGCCAGTGCTGGATGCTGTGAGTCCTGGTCCCGCACTCCTCTGTCAACCCTGGGTTCCTTAAGCACTGGTTCCTTAACACTAGAACTACTGAGGTAGTCATTTTGACTACTTTGCACCATGTATTTCTATATAGGTGTCACGAGTCCAGTAGTTCTAGTGTTAATCCACAGCGACTCTCCTCCTTTTTAGCTCCAGTTCTTTCTTCAGGTTTTAACACCTTTTTCCTCACTTTCTCTCACGTTCTCCTCACTCCCAACTCACTCCGTTCCCGCTCTCTGTCTAAGTCCAGCCCCTCTCCTTCCCAGATTTCTAGCTTACCGTTTGGATTTAGCCCTCTTCCAATAGGCGTCTTTCATCAGGACCGTCTCTAAGCTGTCTCCAGGCAGGGAAAAGGGGTTGTGTGTTTGTGTGTTGTGTTGTCACCGGCACTGGTATTAGAGGGTTTGTCCACAGGTTACATATTTTGTGGCGCCTGATACCTCAGGGGTGCTACACAATCATGTATTTCTTCCTTCAACAAACTGCTAGGGCCTTTGTAGACAAAGTACCTGAGCGGTTTATTTGTAGATATCTGTATATAGGAAAAACCTATATCTGTACTAGATAATAGGAGTCAGAGCTGCTCGATTTGACCGTATATATTTTCACTTGAAGGAATATGAAATTTATTAGATTATTTTTAAAATGGGGACACTAATTTTCTAACGGTGTGTCAAACAGAGGTTAAGAATAAATATATTCTCTTGGAGCATATACAAGTATCAAAAGTGAATCAAGACATGGAATAGTTGTTTTTTTATTAATGAGGACATACTTTAAAGGGAGTCTGTCAGTAGTGTTTGCTATGTCATATGAGAGCAGCATGATTTAGGGGCAGAGACTCTGAGTCCAGTGATGTCACTTAAGGCCCCCATACACAGTTGGTCAAACTGGTTTGGATGATGGTCTAATGCATACGAGGGCATTGCTGAATGATATTTGGGGTAGATGTTGATTGACCATGTCCTATTTTGGGCTATCGATCACATTGTTCTCCCGGAGATACATTTCGGCTTCGGCTGACATTTCAGCTAACAGTTTTCTCATAGAGAACACAAGAAAGCTCCTGCGTATGGGAGAGTTCACTCAGATTGCTGTCAGCTGAAGCATCATTTGGCAGACAGCTATCTAATGTGTATGGCCAGTCTTACTGGCCTGCTTGTTGTAGTTTCAATAAAATCAGTATTTTAATAGTAGGAGATTATCAATATCGGACTTATTGTCTCCTTCAGTGTAGTCCCCCTGCTATGTGTAACCCCCACCCCAACACTAGCTTTTAGCTAGTGTACAGTAGAGACACTTGCCAAGCAATGGTGTGTGTGGGGGGTTATACAGGGCTCCGCATTCAGAGAACTGGTAGTTCTGCATCAGATTAAACAGTATTATCAAAACTGCAGCAAGCAGCTCAGTAAGTGACACATCGCTGGAATCAGCCTCTGCCCCTACATTATGCTGATCTCAGATTATATTGCAAAATCATGGTGACAGATAACAAACGTGTTTAACCAACAACAGTTTGATAGATCGTAGAATATAAGTTAGTGACTGTACTTCTAGAATGAAGGACACCGTTAAAGGATTACTTTTACATTCTATATTAACTATCTAAAAAATAAGTCTCTGGCATTCATACATTCGGCTTTGATAACACACATGCATACATCCCAGTAACCCAGTGTATGAAGCCAGTGTGATCCTTACTGGTCTTTAGGCCAAGAGCAAGTCATGGTGTATATAAAATGGGTATATTAATATTTAACCCCACTAACTTGTTTTTAGAAAATAATCATCTGGACAGCATTACGTTCTGTCTGACCGCGTGTCCCATGATGAACCTGTTATACACATGGTTAAAGTACCGGGACCTGGCATTTTATTGCTATACTAGAAGGTGGCCCGATTCTAACGTATTGGGTAGTCTAGAATGTGTATGTAGGTTAGCAGATTGAATAATAATATAATCAGTAAGCCTTGAATAATGATGGTTCATTTTTTTCTCGTTGGTCTCCTGCTGTGCAGCACGCATCGTCGTGTTTGACAGTGGGAGACCAACGATCTGAATGGGCAGGGAACCTGGGTAGGCTAGTAACCATGGTACACATCGGGTAACTATGCAAAGCGGTTTCCATAGTTACCCGATGTGTACGCTGGTTAACAGCGTACACCGGCTTCGGCACACGTGTGCCGAGAGCCGGGGTAAGCTAGTAACCATGTTACACATTGGGTAACTAAGCAAAGCGGGTTCTATAGTTACCCGATGTGTACCATGGTTACCAGCCTACGCCGGGTCCGGCACACGTGAGCCGGGAGCCGGGGTAAGCTAGTGGTTTCACACATCCGGCTTTTCTCTACTTTGTCGGATCCGGCGCGCTGCCATAGGCTGCTTTCAGACGTCCGTGTTTTTAACACGGATGTCACACGTACCCATGTTATTCTATGATGTGCCTCACACGTCCGTGTTTGCACACGGACCGTGTGACTTTTCATGACCCCACACGTACACACGCAGGCATCTCCGGCAGCACGGATGTCACACGGATCACACACTGATGTGATCCGTGTGACATCAGTGTAAAACATACCGGAGAAAATATGGGTCTTTTTAATAAAAATATTTTCTATATTTACTTCTCTCCAGCGATGCTGTCTCCGGCTCTGCTGCCCTCCCGCTCCTTATCGCCGCTCACTATACTCACTGAATATTCAGTGCCCTGTGGAGCTGGAAGCGGGAACAGCGCTGGGGACTTCAGGGCCGGGGACCGCATCGCTGGGTGAGTATACAGCTGAGTGTGTGTGTGTGTGTGTGTGTGTACATGCATGTGCGCTATGTGTGTATGCACTCGGTGTATCCATGTGTGTCTGCTATATGTGTGTGTGTGTGTGTGCGTATGCGCTCGGTGTATCCATGTGTGTCTGTGTGTATATGTGCTCAGTGTGTGTGTGTGTGTGTGTGTGTGTGTGTGTTGACTGGCGGTCAGGAGCGGGAGGCAGCAGAGCCGGAGAAAGCAGGTGAATATGAAAAATATTTTTATTTCACAGACCCATGTTTTCTCCGGTACCTGTCACACGCACGCAAACACGGATGTCACACGTATGACCATAACCATGTCTGTAAACAATAGGATAAAGAGTTGCACACCAGTCACAATGTATAGGGGAATAATGAAAAGCAGAACTGCTATGGGAATACTAGACTGAAAAATACAATGAACTATCTGAAAAAAGTGAAAAACATGAAAATGGTATGTGCATAACTGCTATGAATAATAGGAATGAGAGATGTTTAGCCATTGTATTGAACAATGCAAAGGAGCCCCAAAACCAAACGCCAAGGTAATCTCCATTTTTGGGGTCCCTAACTTATGTGTAACCTCACCTGCAGTTAAAAAACTTGCTCTGTGTGGGAAGCAAAGGACCAAGCTATATATGTGAAATACAAAACATGGCTATGGGTGGGGCAGGGTTCTCAGACAGAAAATGCATACTAATTAAAGAATGTACGTCTGGAACTCCATGGTGTGAACAAGGTGCAAGATTCAAAAATATACAACTAAAACCATGTGTGTGACTGGTACCTGTTTAAACACGGACGTCTGAAAGCAGCCATACACTGTGTACAGTACAGTGGCCGCGCCGCATCTTCCTGGACACATGCTCCGGTCACATGACAACACGTGATCGGAGCTTTTCGCGCGGCCACTGTAGTGTACACCGTGCACGGGAGCGCGCCGGATCCGACAAAGTGGAGAAAAGGTAAGTAACTATTCAAAGCGACAGTGCTGACTTGTGCCGGGAGCCGGGGTAAGCTAGTAACCATGTTACATATCGGGTAACTAAGGAAAGCGGTTTCTATAGTTACCCGATGGGTACCATGGTTACCAGCCTACGCCGGCTCTGGCACACGTGTGCCGGGAGCCGGGGTAAGCTAGTGGTTTCACACATCCGGCTTTTCTCCACTTTGTCTTGCCGGTGTGGGTCTTCCGGGGGTGCAGCAGTCATCTGGGAGTCGGGGCTCTGTGTGGGTTTGGGGAATGCGTGCGGGGGGCGGGGCCATGGCGAGCGTCCAATGCGTGAGGGTGGCGGGGCCTGACTGAGTGGCCAATGCGTGCGGGGGCCGGGGCGAGCGGCCAATCCGTGCGGGGGGCGGAGCCGAGGCGAGCGGCCAATGCGACGGTTGTCACTGTAACGACATAATTTTGGAGCAAGACAGACAGACAGACAGAATAAGGCAATTATATATATAGATCTTTATTACTTAGGGTGCCTACTGACTATAAATAGTATTTGCCGAATGTCAATTGTACGATTTTGATTTAGTTTTTAAATTGTAACTTCTGTTGTGATAGTGTCCTGCACACAAGACTTAAGATGCATTTACACTGTGTGATTATCATCAATTATTATATCTTTTCTTGATAATCTTGCAGTCTAACCTGACTGCCGATCACGTGACGAGTGAGCAAAACGACCATTCACCAGGTGAAAATATCTTCTGGTTTTCACAAAACATCTTTATTCTCGGCAGCACATCATCCTGTGTACACAGGGCATGTGCTGCCAAAAACAATGACCGCTTTTGCTCACTGATCGATCTATTACTGATTGTGTAGTGCACATCTGGCCTGTGAAAATGAGCAATTAATTCGCCATCGCTCAGCAAACACGTTCTTAGTCATGGCGCATCGTGCGGTATTTCTGGACATTCGGAATCGCTGAGAAAACTTTGAGAACTGATGTTGAAGACCAAATCGTTACTTCTTGGCTCTCTTAAACTGGAAACCTTCTATTTATTTTTTATTTACTTATATAGCGCTATTAATTACATGGCGCTTTACAGACATGATCATCACTGTCCCCATTGGGGCTCATAATCTAAATCCCCTAACAGTATATCTTTGGAGGAAACCGGAGAACCTGGAGAAAGAAGCCCAAGAAAACACTGGGAGAACATACAAACTCCTTGCAGATGTTGACCTCTATCCGCTCCTTTTGAAAATGTTTCATACATAGACTGTATAGAAATACTAAGCAGCGTCTGTACATCTACCTATATTTTTAATACATTTTTTGGTCTGGATTTAGCTTACTTGTTGATATGTTTATTTGTCTCTATGAAATAGGATTTCTTAACTGTGACTCCAAGCACAATCCAAGCAGCACGGGCTGGTAATGCCATACATGCCATGCTAATGTACCGTAGAAAGCTGGAAAGAGGCCTCATACCACCAGTAAGTGAAGACAATATGAAGCTTGTCACCATCTGTTAGCCTCTGTTCATGACACTAGATTGAAGCCATCACAAGGGTGGGACAGTGAGATGTCCATGAGGGATTCCAAACGGCGAAGATGGAAAGATGCCTTATATCTAGTCATGGAGCGTAATTTAGTTAACGGCTTTTACCTACTTTTGTCACCAGGTCATGGCTCTTGGCATTGTCCCCTTGTGCTCATATCAGATGGACAGGATGTTTAATACAACAAGGATTCCAGGAATGGAGACTGGTGGGTACAAACCTAGGAAAGCACAAAGACACAAGTCACCCACTCTCCCAGCACATGTATTTGGCTTTTTGGCCATGGATAGATGGCTTCTACTGCTAAAGCACCACTTTGAAGAATGTGGTCACACTGTTGGATTTCAACACCACATTCCCTATTATTAGTTGCTATTGTAGAAGCTCTACATTGCAATCTTAATAGTGCTTCCCTAAGGTCACTGTCTAGCCCTTGTCATAAACTGATATTTTTTATAGTGAATTACATTCATGATTTTATTTATTATATTATTTTGAAATTAAAAAAAAAAATGTTAAAACTAGAATAAAAAGCCCTCATCCTCCCTTCCGTGTGATTTTTTTTTTTTTTTCACAGACCACCTCCAGCACCTGGTTGAGAGCCGCCACGTATGTGTGTATCACAAAGGCCGCTACTATCGGCTATGTCTATATGATGACAGAACGCTCCTTAGCCCCCGTCAGTTGCAGACACAAATTCAGCGCATTCTTGATGACCCAAGTCCACCGCAACTGGGTGAGGAGAAGCTGGCTGCACTCACAGCAGGGGACCGGTGAGCAAATGACCGTAGAAGAGAAGGAAATATTAGGCCTTGTGCGCACGCTGCATTTTTGCCGCGTTTTTGTGCATTTTTTTGGGTGCACCTTTGGTCCCAAAACTGCATGCATTTCCTTCCCCAGCAAAGTCTGAGATTTTATTTTTGCTGTCCACACGTTTCAGCTTTTTTTTGGCTGCGTCTTTGTGGTGACCACAAAGATGCAGCATGTCAATTCTTTCTGCGTTTTTGCCAGCGTTTTTAAGCCCTTTCCAGTCAATAGATTTGATTTAAAAAAAGCGCCTGGGCAAAAACGCTGTAAAAAAAACGCGGCAAGAAATTCATGCCAAGGGACCAAAAAAGTGCATCTTTGTGGTCACCACAAAGATGCCGCGTGCGCACATAGCCTTACACTGTTCTAAAATAAACCTTCAAGTATTTGCTTTTTATTGATCTGTTCAGTGGTCGATGGTGAACTGTTGGTCTTACATTGCCATCTTGAAGTTGTAGAAGCAATGCACCCTTGAGATGTAGCTACTGTCTTGGGACTACTATGAAACAGTATAGTATGTTTAATCAAGAAAAGGGAGAACACTATTTCAAGGGCTCTTAGCTTGTGTTTTTGTTGTTAAGGGGTGCTTCACACATAGCGAGATCGCTACCGAAATCGCTGCTACGTCACGGTTTTGGTGACGCAACAGTGACCTCATTAGCGATCTCGCTGTGTGTGACACTGAGCAGCGATCTGGCCCCTGCTGTGAGATCGCTGCTCGTTACACAGAGCCCTGGTTCGTTTTTTTATTGTTGCTCTCCCGCTGATAAGCACACATCGCTGTGTGTGACAGCGAGAGAGCAACAATCCTGAATGTGCAGGGAGCAGGAGCCGGCGTCTGACAGCATGCGGTAAGCTGTAACCAGGGTAAACATCGGGTAACCAAGGTGGTTACCCGATATTTACCTTTGTTACCATCCTCCGCTGCTCTCACGCTGCCTGTGACGGCTCCTGCTCTCTGCACATGTAGCTGCAGTACACATCGGGTTAATTAACCTGATGTGTACTGTAGCTAGGAGAGCAGGGAGCCAGCGCTAAGCAGTGTGCGCGGCTCCCTGCTCTCTGCACATGTAGCGACGTTATGATCGCTGCTGCGTCGCTGTGTTTGACAGCTAAGCAGCGATCATAACAGCGACTTACTAGGTCGCTGTTACGTCACAGAAAATGGTGACATAACAGCGACGTCGTTATCGCTGTCGCTATGTGTGAACCCAGCCTAAATCCCAAAGGTTCAGCTCAGCTATATCACAGGTTTAGTGTAAGATTCTGATCAGGATCAATAGCATAAGAATAGGAGTTATAGAAATAACCTACAGTGCTGTGCAAATTAATTGGGACAAAGCATTTTTTAAGTAAAATCGTAAGTTGGTTACCAGTCAGTGATTCAAAGCAGTTTTAACTGCTTTGAAAAGGGAAATGTGGAAGAAAAAGGAAAACGACACCAAGAACTGATAAAACATCAGAAATAGTAAAATTTAATGCAAGAAAAACAAGTAAAGACCTCCAAAGAGACTTGTTTGCTGCAGGTATTGATATTAGAGATTCGACTGTACTGTGCAGGCTTATGGAAATTGGTCGGAGGGCAACAAAGCCAGTAAAGAAACAACTTCTGACATCTCCAATGATGTAGGCATACACTGCTCCCCCTGTTCAATATACTATTGTTAAACTGGTTGTCTGCTCTAAATCCACCAGTAAGCATTCACTACATGTAACTGCAGACTTTGTGACTCCTCACATCTCACACACTGTGCGCTGTGAAGATTCTTCGGTGTCAGAGCCAGGAACGGTTGTCACACGCCTGCAAGTATGTGAGACACATACTCCTTGAATTGAGCAAGGTTGTGCTCTTCTAGTTGGAATGTGGCCAGGAACATGCAGATCACATACTCTCTGCCAAGTGACTACCGTTCCCGCCTCTGACATTGGCGAATCCTCATAGTGCACAGTGCGTGAGATGTGAGGAGTTGCAAGTCTCCAGTCACATAGAATGACTGCAGACTTAAGGGGGCTTTACACGCAACGACATCGCTAACGAGATGTCGTTTGGGGTCACGGAATTCGTGATGCACATCCGGCCTCATTTGTGACGTTGTTGCATGTGACACATACGAGCGACCGCTAATGATGCAAAATACTCACCAAATCATTGATTGATTGATTGACATGTCGTCCATTTCCCAAACATCGTTGCTGGTGTTGGACGCAGGTTGTTCGTTGTTCCAGAAGCAGCACACATCGCTACGTGTGACACCCCAGGAATGACTAACAACAACGTACCTGCGTCCTGCCGGCAACGAGGTGGGCGTGACTTTCATGCGCCTGCTCTCCGCTCCTCCGCTTCAATTGGATGCCTGCTGTGTGACGTCGCTGTGACGTCGCACGGACCGCCCCCTTAGAAAAGAGGCTGTTCGCCGGCCACACTGACGTCGTTAGGAAGGTAAGCATGTGTGATGGGTACTAGCAATTTTGTGCGCCACTGGCAGAGATTTGCCCGTGGCGCAGAAACGACGGAGGCGGGTGCTTGCACAAGCGACATCACTAGCGATGTCACTGCGTGTAAAGCGGCCTTTATGGATTTAGATTGGACAAACCCTTTAAGAACTGTTTCTACATTTACCTGTAGTATGGAACTTTCTATTGAATTACGATGATGTACCACTTATGACTCCAGTTGTTGGCCAGTTCCTTCAGATATAGGATATGCACTTTTGTAATAAAAAAATATTTTGATATATTAGTGATCTGATATTGTGGGTTTTATACCTTTTTTTGGTATTGATTTAAACTTCCAATTTTTATAAATTGAGGGTTTTAAATTTGTTAGTTATGGTTTTAGTCTTAAGCGGGATTTACACGCTACGATATCGTTAATGAATTATCGTTGGGGTCACGTTGTTTGTGACGCACATCCGGCATCATTAACGAGATCGCAGTGTGTAACACTTAAGAGCGATCTTAAACGATCGCAAAAGAGGGCAAAATCATTTGCCGAGGAGAGGTCGTCCTGAAACAAAAATCGTTTTCAGGATGTTAGCGATGTTATTCGTCGTTCCTGCGGCAGCACACATCGCTATCTGTGACACCGCAGGAGTGAGGAACATCTCCTTACCTGCCTCCATCGGCTATGCTGAAGGAAGAGGTGGGCGGGATGTTTACGTCCCGCTCATCTCCGCCCCTCCGCTTCTATTGGCCGCCTGCCGTGTGACGTAGCTGTGACGCCGCACGACCCACCCCCTTAGGAAGGAGGCAGTTCGCCGGCCAGAGCGACGTCGCAGGGCAGGTAAGTCGGTGAGACGGGAGTAAGCGAGGTTGTGCGACACGGGCAGCGATATGCCCGTGTCGCACAACCGACGGGGGCAGGTACGATCGCTTGCAATCTCGCTAGCGAGATTACAGCGTGTAAAGCCCGCTTTAGTTTTGAGGCTACATTTTATTTTTTGGGTGTGTTGTGCTATATTGGTGTCTTGTTTTGTAACATATATACAACTTACTAATATACTTTGTAAATTAACCTATAACTAGCCCCTTTAAATTTTTAGACATTGATTCCCATCAGAAACATATAATACCTACAATGAAGACACAGGAATCTAGATTGCTTTCAAAAAGTGAAAAATTATTTTTATTTAAGCAATATACATATTCATTATAATTAGTGACATTTCACAACAGGACCACAGTTTAGTGAAAAATGGAGGGAGAATGGTATAGCCACACTAAAAGTTCCTATGGTGGTGTTCCCCGAGTAGGCAGCAACCCTCATTAGTTTACCAATTCATTAAATGCCAGTTATGACCAAATAGCAGACTTGCCTAGGCAGTAATATCTGAAAGACTATGCACATGTGCCCAGATATCTCCATGCATAAATGCTAAACGACCTCTTATGGTCTAATAGTAAAATTGCATATATGTGAATTGTAATTACCCTCAACCTTAGGTTAAGTTGGGAGCTCCACATAAATACCGTAAGAGGCGTATGCAAGAAGTATACAATGGGTTAGTTAGTGTATTAACCCAATGCTTGAATCAATCCAGGTCACATGTGGATACATTTCAGATAGAAATTATATAGTAGAAAAACAAGTTATACTCTCAATACGCCTGCAATGCTGACATTTTAGCCAATACCTGAAGTCATATCCAGTGATGGTTAGAGGGTCACCACGTGGTCAGGGTCCGTCACCAAAGAACCTGAGGGTTGCTGCCTACTCGGGGTACACCACCATAGGAACTTTTAGTGTGGCTATACCATTCTCCCTCCATTTTTCACTAAACTGTGGTCCTGTTGTGAAATGTCACTAATTATAATGAATATGTATATTGCTTAAATAAAAATAATTTTTCACTTTTTGAAAGCAATCTAGATTCCTGTGTCTTCATTGTAGGTATTTTAATATACTTTGTAGCGATTGAAATGAACCAGACAGTTCCCTTTCAGACAAATCCGTGTCTATATGCCAACACTAAAGGCTCTTTCTCATGTTTCACACAAGCCAGAAGTAGAGCCGACCAGCACCATTGGTGATAATATCAGATCTGGACCCTTTCTTAATTCAAGTATATTAAGTTGTATATATTTATGTTTTACACACACCAAAAGGTTGTTGATTTTATTTTGTTGTTTTTTTTTTACTTCATTAACAGTGGCTAATAAAATGTGGACATTGATGGGAGTTGTGTGTTTATTATCAGAAGTACACAATCCTATATTTGCTTTCAGTGGTGTAACTTGAAGCTCATGGGCTCCAATGCAAATGCTCCAATGGGGCCCCCAAGTATTGTAAGTCTTTAATAGCATTGGTCTTTTCATATCTGCCAAAAGGACTTTTTTTGCCCTCTAGGGCCCGGGTGCAATTGCAACCCCTGCACCTACTGTGCTTACGGTCCTGTTTGCTTCACCTTGAAAGTTGGAATATTTTGTATTATGCCACATCTTTTGTATCTTGGTGATTACTTTTTTGCAACCTACGGTATATGTTTGCACTAGTCCATCCATAAGACAGTAGAAGAGGTGGCTTTTAACAAGTAGATAGATATTGAATGTTCAAGGAAGACTGAATTTTTGGCCCTAAAGTCTACAGAATTGTGTATGCAGGATGAAACTCAGAAAAATGAAGATTAAAAAAGCAAAGTTACGAGGTTGTGCTTATGTAACTCATATCTATATACAAACTGTAAAATTGTGTTTGGATGGGTAATTTCCATTAGTGGCTTTATATAATGTAAATTATCATTATTTAAGAATATTATCTTTCAAGAATCTTGTTAGACAATCTTACCTGAATACAATGTAGTAAAAAGAAACCTCTCTTATTTTTAGAGTTCCTTGGGCTCGGGCGCGGGCTCAGTTCTTCACTCATGGCGTGAATCGGGTCTCTTTAAGTAGTATTGAGCGGGGTGTCTTCTTTGTCAGTCTGGATCCTGAAGATGGAGGATATCAAGAGAGCGACAAAAACTCCCTGAGCGTATATGCAAAGTCTCTGCTACATGGAAACTGCTACAACAGGTCGCTTACATTTTATTACATTCACTATGTATTGTTTAAATCCTGTATTGTTTTCTGTAGTGCTTATATTAATAATTATGCTTATGTATACAAACTAATGAAGTATGTTATGTATTTGTCATACATATTGAATATTGCTGCAGGTAGACTTTGAATAGCATCCACTATGTTATTCTGTTAGAGAATCATGCAGATGGCCTGTTTGAAGGGGTTGTCCATCAGGGACCCGGAATATGTGACAAAGTGGAAAAAACCCCCAAAATATATCACTTGTCTTTATAATTTCTGACTGTAACAGCTCCATTATTCCCATGATCATAGACTAAAGGCCGCTTTACACACTGCGATATCGGTACCGATATCGCTAGTGTGGGTACCCGCCCCCATCTTTTGTGCGACACGGGCAAATCGCTGCTCGTGGCTCACAACATCGCCCAGAGCCATCACACATACCTGTCTAGCGACGTCGCTGTGACCGGCAAACAGCCTCCTTTCTAAGGGGGCGGTTCGTTCATTGTCACAGCGATGTCACAGCAGCATCACTGAACCGCCGCCCAATAGCAGCGGAGGGGCGGAGATGAGCGGGACGTAACATCCCGCCCACCTCCTTCCTTCTGCATTGCGGCCGGGAGGCAGGTAAGGAGAGCTTCCTCGTTCCTGCGGTGTCACACGGAGCGATGTGTGCTGCCGCAGCAATGAGGAACAACTTCGTTTCTGCTGCAGTAACGAATTTGAGAATGGTCCCCCATGTCACTGATGAGCGATTTTGCACGTTTTTGCGACGATGCAAAATCGCTCATAGGTGTCACACGCAATGGCATCGCTACAGAGGCCAGATGTGCGTCACAAATTCCGTGACCCCAACGACAACGCATTAGCGATGTCTTAGTGTATAAAGCCCCCTTTAGCATAGGAATTATAGGATAAAGTTATCTGACTGTAGCACATGTCTTTTATATACATTTGCCAATAAATCTATGTTCACAGTATCGTTTGGGATTCCATTGATAATGGAACGCACTGAAATGTCCTTTATTTTACCAATACCTCTGGTGCCCATCGGACCTTTTTGACATATAATAGTTAGGATCCATCAGGTTACATAGTAGTTTGTAATTTTGATGGGAAGAATAGCATTGCAGACGCTACTATTCTTTGTATAAATTATAATGAAATGGCTGAGGGAGGTTCCAAGTGGAGAGTCTGATAGTAGTAAGAACAGAGGAAGAACATAGAAATATACTAGACCAAATGAAACATGTAAGATTGTGGAAATCATCTTTTTTTAAGAACATAAGCAAAGTAAAATTCATAGGGCATGGCTTAGTATTTCTTTTTATCTAGGTTTGTTTTATAAACGTCCTAGACACAAATGGACAGTTCTTCTTTTCATTTCAGGTGGTTTGATAAGTCTTTCAATTTGGTGGTGTTTAAAAATGGGAGGCTGGGTCTGAACGCTGAGCATTCCTGGGCTGACGCGCCAATCATTGGACATTTGTGGGAGGTACTTTGTTAAAATTACTCCAATTTCATGACTTGATGTTTTAAACAAGTTGTCTGTGGAAATCTATATGTCAGGGCTGGGGTGCCCTAGGCACTAAACCCCCCCCCCCCCCCCCACTTCGCTCGGAAGCAAATGAATAGCTTAGAGACTATGGTAACAGGACCCATAACACACTCCTCCCCTCTGATAGGTCAGGTAGAAACCTATGCTGACAACTTACATAGGAATTGTTACCCTTTTCACCAAAAAGTGTATTTTAGGTTTGAGGGTCAACAGGGGAGGAATTTCGAAGTAAGATATAGAATCATTCATTGCTTGTGGACCACTTACACAGTACAAGGGACAAATATATAGTTAAAGGGACAATATATTCATCTCTGACGTCCTATATTTTTTTATGTTTGACCCAAAAACCGTAATGGAAACTAATATAAATTAACTATAATGGGGGCGATGTGGTTTCAATTAAGGCGTCCATCATTTGGAAGATACCCAATGAAAGCTAAACAGACTTAATTATAGTTAAAGGGATTTGTATGATGGTTTTTCGTTCATCATGCAACAAATACAGCTGCACAAAACCAATGGTTCTGGTGATGTATTCATTGACTCATGATGGTTCTCGGGATATATTCATGTATTGATAGTTGTTCTGGTGCTGTATTCCTTTTCTTCTGATGGCTCTGGTGATGTATTCATGTAGTGATGATGATTCTGGTGATGTCTTTATATGAAACCAAAATCATAATTAATATATAAAAAGAGCACCAGAGCCTTCAGAAGTACATGGATATGCACCAGAACCACTATTGGTACATGACTACATCACCAGAATCCCCATGAGTACATGAATACATCACTAGAACCACTATCAGTACATGAATGCAAGCCCAGAACAACAATAGGTACATGAATACAAGAACCAAGCTCAGAGCAGTGATCGATTTTAATTTCAAGTCAGCCCCATATACAATTGAATCGCATGAACATACAAATCTACAACTCCCAGTATGTTCTTATTAATGGTAAGTAGATTAAGCTAGTTGTTCTTACCAGCTCTCATCAGACAGTGGGCCATACAGGAAACACTTCACTAATAAAATATAGTCAGTATCACAGATATAGATTTACACCCAGGTACACCTTTTGATAGGTGACATTTTCTCTTATAGGAGTTTTCTTTCTTCTTGTCTCAACCTTGTTCAGACTCCATGATGACTTTTCACACCCTCAGCTTGTCTCTGCTGACTTCCATCGTCTACACAGTGGAAATAACCTGCACTCTGATGGAGTTCCCGGCAGAGCAAGGAGTTGATTACAGCTTCTGTGGTCCTGTGCTGGTGGTGCTCACATCAATCTTGCAGACTCAAATTCAAACCTAAGAAAAAATCATTAAATAGCTAAAAATTAATAGAATCTCAATTTATTAGACATATTAAAAATATTTCCAGACAAAAAATATATATGAATTACAACGAGCACATAGGAGAGAAAAGTGCCTCAAACTATTGGGAAAGAGGATATAGATATATTTAACAGATCACTTAGTAAGCTGGTGGTCCATATTGATATATTATATATAGTACGGTATATCCATTAGATTAAAGAGATATATACAATTGTGCGTATATTTCCAGACAAAAAATATATATGAATAGCAATGAGCACATAGGAGAGAAAAGCGCCTCAAACTATTGGGAACGAGGATATAGATATTTAACAGATCACTTAGTAAGCTGTTGGTCCATATAGATATATTATAAATAGTATATCCATTAGATTAAAGAGATATATACAATTGTGCAACAAATTTCATACAGGAAGGGAATCACAGCCGGGATGCAGGCAGAGAGGAGGTGGTGAACGGTGCCAGTTACTGTGTCTTATGCCTCCAGCCACAGGAAGGCAGCGGGTGGCCGCAGGCATTAAGCAATGTAAATGTTCTCATACCCCCCTAGAGTCTGCCCTTCTCATGGTGGCAGGAGGTAGCACCGTACCCAGGTGCCTACCCATTTTCGCAGCCCTATATATATGTTCATTTTCCGAAATCAATGTCAACACATGCAGTGAGAATTTATTTATTAAAATATATAATATATAGAGTTTTGAGCAGTAACATGGGCTGACTGTTAAATGGACATGTAAGGCTACATGCGCACGCTGCTTTTTTTCCTGCTTTTTTGCTGCTTTTTTGGCTGCAGTTTTGTCAGCAGAACTTTCTGACATCTGACTTCCCAGCAAAGTCTATGAGAAGTCAGATTTGTCATGCGCACATTGCAGTTTATTTGACAGCGTTTTTTTTGTCAAAAGTTTGTGACAAAAAAAATGCAGCATGTTCATTCTTCCTGCGTTTTTGTCAACATTTGTCACCCATTGAAATCAATGAGGGCATCAAAAACGCAGGAAAAATGCATGCTAATCAAAAGTGGTGCATTTTACCTGCCTTTTACCTGCGTTTTTGGTACCAAAAACGCAGGTGATTTGTCAGGAAGTGAGGTCAGGCAAGTGGTCCCATCCCGTCCTCCATGTGTTCCCCGAAGTACCGCTGTCCCCAGGGGAGATGATGTGGAGGACGGGACTATCAGCAGCGGCGGCAGCGAGAGGGAAAAATCAATGTTTTCAGCTGCCAATGTCCATCCCCCTCTCGCTGCCGCCGCTGATAGTCCCGTCCTCCACGTGTTCCCCGACGTACCACTGTCCCCAGCGTGTACGCACAGGGGACATGATGTGGAGGACGGGACTATCAGCGGCGGCGAGAGGGGGATGGACATTGGCAGCTGAAAACATTGATTTTTCCCTCTCGCTGCCGCTGCTGATAGTCCTGTCCTTCACGTGTTCCCCGAAGTACCACTGTCCCCAGCCTGCACGCACAGGGGAGATGATGTGGAGGACGGGACTATCAGCGGCGGCGGCAGCGAGAGGGAAAAATCAATGTTTTCAGCTGCCAATGTCCATCCCCCTCTTGCTGCCGCCGCTGATAGTCCCGTCCTCCACGAGTTCCCCGAAGTACCGCTGTCCCCGCACAGGGGAGATGATGGACCCCTCTCACCGCCACCGCCACCGCTGAAAGTCCCGTCCTCCACGCTCCTGTCAGCTCCACGCAGTAGCGCGATCAGCTGAGCTGTCACTGAGGTTACTCGCGGCCACCGCTGGATGCAGCGGTGGCCGCGGGTAACCTCGGTGACAGCTCAGCTGATCGCGCGGCTGTCTTCATTTGCTGCATGGAGGTGACCGGAGCGGCGGTGTCTGCTGCAGCTCCTGTCACCTCCATGCAGCACAGCTGGATGCGGCGCTGGACCATCCTGGATTACGCCGGACATGGAGGGCTTTGTCGGGGTTAATAAATTGGTAATGAGGGAATGTGTTTGTGTTTTTTTATTTCTAATAAAGGATTTTTCGGGCGTGTGTGTGTTTATTTACTGTAATTTACAGATTAATCATGGAGGGTGTCTCATAGACGCCTGACATGATTAATCTAGGACTTATTGGCAGCTATGGGCTGCCAATAACTCCTTATTACCCCGATTTGCCAACGCACCAGGGCAAATCGGGAAGAGCCAAGTACAGTCCCAGAACAGCCGCATCTAATGGATGCGGCCATTCTGGGCGGCTGCTGACTGATATTGTTAGGCTGAGGGGCTCCCCATAACGTGGAGCTCCCCATCCTGAGAATACCAGCCTTCAGCCGTATGGCTTTATCTGGCTGGCATTAAAATTGGGGGGGACCGCACGCCAGGTTTTTTTAATTATTTATTTATTTCTAAATTTTTTTTTTTCAATTCAACAAGCTTTATGGGCTTGTTTGACCTGAAAAATACATGAAACAATTGTTGACAAAACTGCAGCCAAAAACGCACCAAAAATGCACCAAAAAAGCACCTACATTTTTTGTGACATTTCCAGGCTCTCTCTGACAAGGTGCAGTTTTGCCTGCAGTTTGGCTGCAGTTTGTGAACACGAAAAAGAAGCAGCGTGCGCATGTAGCCTTTGAGTTTAAAGTGTAACTCCCCTTTCAGGCAGTGCTCCCGTTAAGTATTTATAGCTCGTGTACATAGTACATTGAGTTATGAGGATCGTGTTTTCGGTTCGTGTGCTAATGTGTGCAATGGAAAAAAGGTGATCAGCATGCTGACCCTATTTTAACCAATGTGCTAGTGCACCAGAGTGATTTTCCATACATTCAACGTTCATCTGACTCTGGCATTAGGCAGCTTACCAATTTCCCCTCCAAGTTGGGCCAATCAAACTAGCCTTAAGATAATGCTGCCATACAGTTATTAAGTAATTTGATTTACTACAGCTAAATACACACTGTCCAGATATGGAATGAAAAGTGTCACATAACAGCCAAATAAATTGTCATATAGCATCTACAATTGGAAATTCTGCTTTCCTATAGATGGCGCATTGTCTGTATGAATAGTGGCAGATGGCATCCACCTACATAACTACTTGGCAGAGGCTCAGATGAGTTCCAGTTGTCATCTTCTAGTTTGGAACAAATGCATCTCATGCAGAGATGCCACCATTTCAGGACACAATGCCATAATATTGTGTGTAACTAGTAAGATCGTTCCCTCATTGACCGACTGTAACCACAGAGCTTGTTGCCTCAAACTGACTAAACCTTTTTCTGGTTACATCATTCTATTGTTAGGTACCAAGTCAAGAGTCACAAACCACACATCCAAAACTGACACACTGCATACAAACTGTGTAGTGTAAGATAAAGGCCATGATCACACTATTACCTGGTGGTAGAGTTGGTAGTTTGGAAGCGTTGATAATCCTCCGCAGCTACTGGTATGTGCTGATTGCCTCCATTGTCGAAATTGTGCGATGGGGACACTGGTCACAGGGCAATATTCAGACAACTGAAGTTGTGGTCTTTAAGTTGTGCTTCTACATGATTCATTAAGACTTCTTCCCATTATTTATTCTCGAATCTATGACTCTTCTGTGCTCCCTAATGTGTATAGTTTATGCTGGCCACAGACTGCTTTGAACTGGGGTACACAGAAGATGGGAACTGTCGAGGAGATCCTGGACTCTCATTGCCGCCACCCTACAGACTACACTGGGAAATTCCTCCCATGGTGAGAATATTAAACAGTCTTAAACATCATTTTAGTGAATTTGCATAAGCTTGAAAAATTTCTTCTTACCCCTTTTAGATTCAGTAGGTTTTAATATGTATTATATGTTTGTAAATGGATTAAATTCTTTATTGAAGTGTAGCATTGGGGCCAAAATGATTGATAACAGTATTTTTGTGTTTTTTTATTTTAACAGTTTATTATAAAGGTTATTGTTAAATGACAATCTGATATTGGTGCTTTGCTGTGGTTACAGGATTATGCATATCTTTAGGAGACTGAATAGACTGTGGTCTTCCATTTATCCAGTTATTAGGACATCTTTATAGTATGTGTTCAAGGCTTGAATGTCACTTTCTATATCGGATAAAGATTTGATCCTTTGTGGATATCACTTTGTGTCTCTTTTCTAGTGTCGAGACGTCATTGAATCGTCCTACTTCACAGCTAAAACACTAGCAGATGATGTGGACTTTTACTGCCTCCGCTTCACAGATTTTGGAAAAGGAGTGATCAAAAAATGCCGGAGCAGCCCTGATGCCTTCCTGCAGATTGCCCTCCAACTGGCCCACTATCGGGTAAATCTACCACCAAACATTTCTATGACAATTGTTTAAATTTTTCGTGGCAGCTGTGAGGTCTAAAACAGATAAACATAAAAGGGATTGTTCATCATTAACATGCCCCATACAAAAAGGAACAAAACCCATATCACCTGGACCAACATTCTAGTGACATTGACACTTTGACTCCTGGTAGTTATGTGACATTGTCACTTGAACGCTGGAGCCAATCAGAATGTGCCTATTGTATTCAGCCTTTCAGTATTCATCAGAGTGGACATTGATTGGTTGCAGTGGTCATGTGACAAAAAAATGTATGTGACCGCCTTGAGAGACAGTGCCAAAATTGCTGGAACTTCCCCAGTCCAGTGTGTTTCTTTGATATGGGTCACATTAGCAGTTAAGATGTTGCTGTCCAGTATTTACAGGTTCCCTCTTTCTGTGTGTTTAGTGTATGGGAGACATCATAGCAGCTTATCTTCTCATATCCCAACTCAGTCAATTAGAGATCAATCCTGGTGGCTTAGTGGTTAGCACTGTTGCTTTGCAGCTCTGGGGTCTTGGGTTCAAATCCCACCAAGTATAACATCTGCAAGGAGTTTGTATGTTCGTGTTTGCATGGGTTTTCCCAGGTTCTCCAGTGTCCTTCCACACAAAGATATACTGATAGGGAAATTAGATTGTGAGCCTCAAGAGCGAAAGTGATGAAAATGGAAAATGATAGCTCTATATAAGCAAAGTACAATCAATAGTAATATTAATTAGAGCTTGTAGATTAGAAAACTGATTAAAATAAAGGATGTACGGTATATAATGGCCAGAACATGTACAAAAAGCACAGCTTAGGTGCATACATGACAGCTTATTCCAATATTTACTTGACTGTGCAGTTAAACTTGAGTTTTTTTTGTTCTGACTTTGTTGCTCAAAACTTAAGGTACCGTCTCACATAACGAGATCGCAGCTGAGACACGGTTTCTGTGACGCAGTAGCAATCCCGTTAGCAATCTCGTTATGTGTGACACCTACCAGTGATCAGGCCCCTGCTGTGAGATCTCTAGTCGTTGCTGAATGGTTGGGACCATTTTCTTCAAAGGCGATGTCCTGCTGGGCAGGACACATCGCTGTGTTTGACACTGTGTGACAGGGTCACAGTGACTGCATCGTTGGTAAGGTCTGACTGTGTGACATCTCACCAGCGACATCCCAGCGACTTACCGGCGATCCCTATCAGGTCGCATCGTTTTCGGGATCGCTGGTAAGTCGTTGTGTGTGACTGGGCCTTAACAGGCAAAGGAATGATAATTGTCTCTTATTTTGGTCAAAAACATCACAATTGTGCACAAATATAATCAGCTTTTTAACAGCATAGTATAATACGCACTTCTAATTATGACTGACTACTTTCTCTTCATAACGAGAGTACTTTTAATTGTTGGCATTAATTTACCGGAGAGGAAGAGGGAATCTGTTCCAGTTCACATTTACCTCTGGCTTATTTCCTAATATTTAAGCTTATTCCAAGTTAATTTTGCCTCCTCTTTTGACTTCTTTCCACTTCTGTTGAATGTGTTTTGGCAGGATAAGGGTCACTTCTGTCTGACATACGAAGCTTCAATGACTCGCCTGTTTCGGGAAGGTCGAACAGAAACGGTTAGGTCTTGCACCTCCCAGTCATGTGACTTTGTAAAAGCCATGGAGGATCCCAATCAAACAGTGCGTATATACTTTGTGGCTTCATCTTTTCTCCATTCTTGATGTGCATATCTAGATGAATTCACTGTGATCATTATGCCCTTTTACATAGAAAGAAAATCGCATGGCTCTTTACCGAGCTGCGGCTGAGCGTCACCAGCTCATGTATCGTTTAGCAATGACCGGCAAAGGAATTGACCGTCACCTTTTCTGTCTGTTCCTTGTTTCTAAGTATCTGGGAACGGAGTCTCCTTTTCTTCAGCAGGTGAGAGCTAAACATATTTTGTGCATAGAGAAGTGTTTTAGTGATGCTATAATGTAAAGGGAGCCTGTCAGCAGATTCATGTTGTTCTAACCCAATGGAGCACAGCCTACAGCCCGGGGGCAACATGTGGGCCGTGTTGCCATACTGTGTGACCCCAACCCCTGTGTTCAGTAAATCTCATAAGCTATGGGTATATCAATGCTCCTAGTATGCTCATCTTGACTCCTTTTTCCTGAATTGCTTAAAAAAGGAGCAGAGGACCCTTTTTTTGTACAAAATTTGGATGTTCCAGAATAAAACCCAACTTAATAGAATATATTATGTATAGTACTTTTGATATATACTTCATATCTTAATGAAAAATGTGAGGATGGAAGGCACTCACCAGTTGTTTTTTTTGCAGAAAAATTCACATTTATTTTTTTTAGAGAAGGAAAAACATCCTAGGAAGGAGGGGGGAGAGGGAGACACGGAGCACACCCTCTCCTTCCTAGGATATTATTCCTTTTATAAAAAGAATAAATGTGAATTTTTCTGCAAGAAAAAACTGGTGAGTGCCTTCCATCCTCACATTTTTCATTTTCGATTGTTATATGCTTATCCTTTGAAGTTGCACTGCCAGTTTCAGACCCGTACTCAGGAGTTAAGTCTGTTCACCGAGGCAGGTGAATGAGGTGCAGTGATTACTAGCTGGAAGTTAGTGCTCGGCTTTCCTTCTACCCTGGTTGATTTACTTCATATCTTAATACCCCTATACATTTTTGTGGCCTTTGGGAGTGTTAAAATCGAAAATTTGGCATTTGGACCTAAAAAGAGTGATCATCTCTGTCCTAACCACACACTATACATAATACCAATAGACTTTGCCGATAGTAATGAGACATGTTTTACTTGGAAATTCTGTTATGGTGTTAGAAAAAGCAGGTAGAAAAGCTGGAAATGCAAAACAAGCGCAATAGGGTCTGATCTAAGAATATTTGGTAGAGCATAAGCAGGTGCGCTCACCTTGAAGGGTTGTGTAGGCACTACTTCTTTAAAAGCATAAAAACAGTTGCCGCAGGTCCTGATGGAAGTCAAAAGATGTCAGGAGAAAAAGGACATAATCTGCGCTGCTGATGATCCAAAATTAGTAACACAGCAGACAAGGAGTGGATGACATGTGGTTCATTTGAGCCTACACGTTTCAAAACACTCTGGTTTCTTCATCAGGAGAAAAAGGTAATTATAATATGGGAATGAGCATAGCCCTGTATCTCTGACATCATAGACAGTAGAAAGCACTATATATCCCCATAATTATTAGAATGCATGTATCATTCCTCTATTCTTCCTCACTGCTGTTGTAACTGGAAATGCTGGTTTTATTGTAACCTCTGCTATTCCATTCTTGTCTATGGGAATGATGAAGATGGCTGTGTGCTGAACTTAACTGCCCTTTCAATCTCAGACACTAAATGGAATGGAAGTGGTCATAGGATGACAATGTACTCCTTTTAATAACGATTACACTGCGGAGGAAAGAAAGTCTTGACCCCTGTTCTTGTGGAGAGTGTGGCTCCCAGCAGCGGGGCTCCCAGCAGCGGGGCTCCCAGCAGCGGGGCTCCCAGCAGCGGGGCTCCCAGCAGCGGGGCTCCCAGCAGCGGGGCTCCCAGCAGTGGGGCTCCCAGCAGCGGGGCTCCCAGCAGTGGGGCTCCCTACCAGCAATCACACATTTATCATTGACCTCTTTAACCCCAAACCTCTTTGGATTGCAGTTTCAGACTGTGTAGAATCAAGGGAAAAAATTGTATTAAAACAATGCTTATTGTTCTTGTACAGAAATGCTTTAAAAAAAAAAAAAAATCACTTTCATTAATATTTTTCTGGGCTAAACCTGTGTTATTCTGTATGTGTGGTATAGGTGTATTAATATACTCATCAATTGCCATTTTCTCCGGGGTCCAGGTCCTTTCCGGTCCTATTCTGCGTCACGTGACTAAATTTCCGACTCTCCAGATATTAAAAGAATCTGTTTGTCAGCCAGAAATCGCTTTTACAATGTAAGTCTATTGATCAGGACTAGAAACCATAGGTTTACATTGTAATAGCATCTTCTGGCTCACATATTAACCCCAGTATAAGCTGACAAGTCAGAATAGTCGTCACGTGCACAGAAGAGGTGCGGTGTGGTGCGGAAAACCAAAGATGGCGAGTAGTAAGGATATTAATATACCTACACTACAATACATGTACAATCTCACAGGTTTATCCCAGAAGAATTTTAATGGGAATGCTTCTTTGAGTAATTTTATTGCATTAAAAAAAAAAATAAAAAAATAATACAACTCTCTATTCACTACTCTTTCCCCTCCCCCACCCCCCATCAAAAATCCCAAAGTAAAACAGTAGTCACTGCTCGTGCAGAAGTTCATAGTTTATAGTCCATCAGCTGCTCTTTCAGTAGCCAGGAAAATTATTGCAGAACTTTTATAAACAAAAGGACAGAGAGGGCGCTCCTGTGTGAAATACACTTCACACAGTATGCTGCACCTCAAAAAAGGAGTTTTGCGATCCTCAGGCAGAGCCCGTAACTGAAACAAAAGGACAGAGAGGGCGCTCCTGTGAGAAAACCAGCCATACCGTGTTTTTTTTTTTTTCCTTTGATTTGCAGAACTTTTATGTAACTTTTAGATTTTTGATTTTCATGATATACAGCTGTAGACATAGTTATTAAACACGTCACCAATTTTCTAAGTAAATATACCTATAAAAGTGCTATTGACATGAATTTCTCACCAGATGTCTGTAACAATCCATTCAATCCACACAGGCAAAGAAATCAAACCATAGGAGTCCATAAATTAACATGCTGATGACATTGGTTACAGAAGAATGTCTAAACTACTGAAGATTCCAGTGAGCACTGCTGGGGCCATAATCTGAAAGTGGAAAGAACATCAATAACCCGACAGCGATAAGGTGTTACCCGCAAAATTTCAGACAGAGAAATGAAAAGAATTGTCAGAAGAGTTGTCCAAGAGCCAAGAACCACTTGTGTAGATCTACATAAAGACCTGGAATCAGCAGGTACAATTGTTTCAAAGGAAACTATAAGTAATACACTCAACCTCCATGGCCTGTATACACACTCCCCAATCAAGACTCCATTGCTGAACAAAAAGCATGTTCAAGGATGTTTAAAGTTTACTCAACAATATTTAGACAAGCCTGTGAAATACTGGGAGAATTTAGCCTGGTCAGATGAGACCAACATTTAACTCTTTGGATGTCATAATACACACCATGTTTGAAGTCCAAAAGGCACTGCATATGACCCCAAAAACACCATACCAACCGTGACGTTTGGAGACTGGAGAATAATGGTGCATGGTTGTTTTTCAGCATGCGGCACTGGCAAACTTTATATAATTGAAGGAAGGATGAATGGACAAATGTACCAAGACATTCTTGATAAAAATCTGCTGCCATCTACCAGGATGATGAAAATGAACTAAGGGTGGACATTTCAGCAAAACAATAATCCCAAACACACAGACAAGGAAAATCTCAATTGATTTCAGAGGAAGAGAAAATAGAGCTGCTAGAATGACCCAGCCAATCACCTGACCTGAATCCTATAGAAACTTTATGGAAGGAACTAAAGCTTAGAGTTCATAGGAGCCCACCGAACGTTCAGGATTTGGAGACTGTGTGGAAGAATGAGCCAAAAATCACACCTGAGCAATGATTGCGACTAGTTTCTCCATACAGGAGGCATCTTGAAGTTGTCATCATTATTGTTGTCATAAAGTTTTTTGTATGAAGTATTAAATACATTTCAGTAAGTGTATAGTGTATTCAAGATTAAAAATAACTTAATATATGGACATCTATGGTTTGTTTTGTCTGTCTGTGTGGATTGGATGGGATGTTATTGTCATCTGGTGAGAATTTCATGTCAATAACTTCTTTAGAAAGATATTAATTAAGAAAATTGATGACGTTTTCAATACTTATTTCACCTGCTGTATTAGTCTTTAAGGTGCGGAAATTCCTTGGCAATTTTTTCTTGAATACATGACTTGCATCATTGAATGTCATGACCACTCCGCTTGCCCCCTTGGATTTACAGGTGCTGTCAGAGCCCTGGAGATTGTCCACATCTCAGACTCCACAGCAGCAGCTGAAATTGTTTGATTTGGAGGAATTCCCAGAACACATTTCTGCTGGAGGAGGATTTGGACCCGTAAGTAATGAAAAAAATGGATGCCAACATAAACCTGTCTTCCACAATTATAAATGGTAAATATTCTAGTTTACTCTGCCAGTCTCTGCTTACAGTGTGTATCCACTTACTGTAAGCTACATTCATACATGAACCATGAATGCTGCAGCTATTTATACACATTCTTACATTTGAAGTTTACCAGTTGCTCATGTACGTTATAACTGAACATTTAGTATCAGAAAAGTTTAATTTTATCCATTGTTTCAACAGTCAAAGGTAATCTGTCAGCAGGTTTTTGCTGTGTAATCCGAGAGCACCATTATTTAGGTGATTTCCAGGGATGAGTCACTTACTGGACTGTGTTTTTCTGATTATTAATAATAATAATAATAATAAATAAATAATAAATCTTTATTTCCATAGCGCCAACATATTCCGCAGCGCTTTACAACTCAGGAAGATCATATACAAAAAAGTAACATTTATAGAAAATACAATAGTAGTATGAGAAAAAAAAAAAAAGACAACCCTGCTTGTGAGCGCTTGCAATCTACAATGAGGTCGGGAGGGCGGGGGGTACAAGGTTACAAGTGCCTATTTACAATGACTATCCAGCCATTTCAAGGAAATGGGGGATAGAGGATGCCTTTACCAGTCAGCCAGAACCTTGAGATGCATTTGGATGTCATGGAGTTTGACGTGGGGCTATGTTCTGAGAGGTCGTGGAGGGACTATGTGAATTTAATTTGGTTAGGGAGTGTGATAGGCCTCCCTGAAAAGATGCGTTTTTAGGGAGCGTCTGAAGCTGAGTAAGTTGTAATTCGTCCAAGCTTCTTGGGGTAGAGCGTTCCAAAGGATTGGTACAGCTTGGGAGAAGTCTTGGATATGAGAGTGTGAAGTTCGGATTAGTGTGGATGTTAATCGAAAGTCATTTGCATAGCATAGAGAACGGGTGGGGTGATAGACAGAGAGGAGGGTGGAGATGTAGGGGGGTGCTGCACTGTGGAGAGTTTTGTGGGTGAGAACAAGCAATTTGAATTGAATCCTGTGATACATTGGCAGCCGGTGCAATGACTGGCTCAGAGCAGAGGCATCCGAGTAGCGGTTAGCCAGGTAGGTGACCCTGGCTGCTGCATTAAGGATGGACTGTAGAGGAGAGAGTCTAGTTAGAGGAGACCAATTAACAGAGAGTTACAGTAGTCAAGGTGGGAGTGCATCAGGGCCACGGTGAGGGTTTTCGTAGTTTCCATTGTGAGAAAGGATTCTAGAGATGTTCTTGAGGTGCAAGCGACCGCAGCGGGCAAAAGATTGTATATAGGAGGTGAAGGAGAGATCGGTGTCAAGTATAACACCCAGACAGCGAGCCTGCTGCCTAGGCATTTTCGTGGTGCCAATCAGTGTTTTATCAGAAGGAGATTATCACCACAGGACAACTGGTCTGATGCCTCTTAGTCCAGCAACACCTGATTTTATTGAAAAAGCAAAACACAGCCCAGTAATTGACACATTGCTGTAATCTGGGTCTCTGTCCCTATATCATGATGCTATCAGATTATGTAGCCAAAACCTGCTAACAGATTCTCTTTCATAGGATGATGCAAAATTACTATAGAAACTATTGATCTTCTTACAGGTAGCTGATGATGGTTATGGTGTGTCATACATCTTTGCGGGAGAGAACGTCATCACTCTGCACATTTCTAGCAAATTCTCCAGTCCTGAAACGGTATGAGTCCTCTGTGTTGCTTTGAATTTAATTAAAGGACCATGTAGACTCCGACTAAGGGGGTATTTTATAAATTAGGCGTGTGTGATATGTACTGTAAGTAAAGTAGATGGGAATTATTAATTCCATCAGTTTAAGACCGTGTTTAAACCTGTTTGTTAACTATACCACCAAATAAGGATGAAGCGGGCTTTACACGCTACGACATCGCTAGCAATTGCTAGCGATATCGAGCGTGTAAGCACCCGCCCCTGTCGTGGATGCGATATCGTGTGATCGCTGTCGCAGCGAACATTATCGCTACGGCAGCGTCACACGCACTTACCTGGTCGTCGTCGTCGCTGTGACTGCCGAAAAAATCCCTCCCTCAAGGGGGAGGGACGTTCGGCATCACAGCGACGTCACCGCGACATCACTAAGTGGCTGGCCAATCAAAGCGAAGGGGCGGAGATGAGCGGGACATAACATCCCGCCCACCTCCTTCCTTCCTCATTGGGGCCGGCGACAGGTAAGGAGACGTTCTTCTCTCCTGCGGTGTCACACATAGCGATGTGTGCTGCCGCAGGAGCGACGAACCACATCAATAATCAACCATTACCGATTTTTGGTTTTGGGACGACCTCTCCATGGTGAACGATTTTCACCATTTTTGAGGTCGCTTAAGGTCGCTGGTAAGTATCACACGCTGCGATATCGTTAATGACACCGGATGTGCGTCACTAACAACGTGACCCCAACGATAAAACATTAACAATATCGTAGCGTGTTAAGCCCCCTTAAGAATTACCCGCCCCCAAAAAAAGTTTGACTTTTCACGTGGATATCTTAATAGGAATGTGCCATCATAAAATACCTGTTGTTTAAAATCCCAGTTTTTATGTAAAAAAGATAAAAAAAATAAGTGTGGAAGGCATCACCTCTCTATAGAGTAGATAAGTGTCCATCATCCGCAGTAGGTCACAGCTTGCCTCACCACCTCTCATCACAGTGACGTTTTCCTGGATCAGAACTTGTCTAGAACCTCCCGTCTAGAAGTCAATGAGCCCGAGCCAGTCTATGGGCTATGTTAATTTAGTTGCTGAAAAGAACAGTTAGGTTGAGCCTAAACTCTTCACCATCCGGCGATTTTCTGGTTTTTGTTTTGTTTTTTTTCTCACCTTCTTCCAGGAGCCATATTTTTTTTTATCTTTCAGTCAGTATAGCCCCATGAGGGCTTGTTTTTTTGGAACGAGTTGTACTTTTGAATGAAACCATTAATTTTCCATATTCTGTACTGGAAAATTGGGAAAAAAAGTGCTGTGAAATTGCAAAAAAATTGCAATTTTACTATTGATTTATTATTTTTTGTCTTTATATGTACCATATACACTATATGGTAAAACTGGAGATAACCATAGGGACTACTGCGCTCACAAATACAATGGCAAAAAAGCTGACATGCACATGGGCATTGGGTAGAAATGGTACCTGAGAAAGGATGTATGAAGATTGGACCAGGACCCAGGGGGTGCTAGGAGGATGAGTGGGGAAGACTGGTATGACCAGGTCTGTGGGGAAACTGAGCATTTGGGATTAGTAGTATGTTGGGACAGGGCTGACTGAAAGGTTGTAGGGGAAAAAAAGACTTGCAATGATTTGGATGGGGTACAAGGGCACTGCGAGCTGGGGATGTTGGTTGAGTGTTGGACTAGAGGTCACCTGAGGGAATGCAAAGGTGGTAGAATTGCTGGTTAGTGGTTGATTGCAGTTGTTGAGTGTACAGTTCTGGTGTCAGGTGTGGATGAATCGGTGTACTTGAACAAGATACCTGTATGTCGTGCTGGTCCGCTAGGAAGAGTATACTTGGACGTGTCAGCAGTAAATGCAAAGGAAAAGGGGGCTGTGCTGATAATGCGAGTACCAAAATGAGTAGAGTACTAAAACATGAATAGGAAATACAATTAGTTTAATTTCTAGTTTTATTTCTATCATGCAGCCAATGTCTGTAGACTGGAGATAGATGGGCAGGAAGGGACTTAGTGTTTCTCAGGAGTAGAATGCCGAGGTCTTACCTGACCTTTACAGTGACGAGATGCCAGGGGAGGTCCGTAGGTAGATGGTGGTCTATGTTACAATGCAGCTGCAGACAAAGAGATAGTCGCCACAGCGACTGCTGGGAGCAGTGCCGAGGATGGTGGTGCGCTGCTATCCCCCGGTGGTGTGGATGCCCGAGGAGGTGGGTTTAGAACAGAGGGCTCTGCACAGCTCACAGGTGAGTGAGACTGGAAGCAGTAGCCACATGTTCAGTGACGTGGAGTCAGTGGGTTTGGTGAATGGCAGGGAGCTCTGGCTGGAAAACTACTCTGCCTGGTGGGTGCTTGCGCAGAAGCAAGGTGACGTAACAGAGCACAGACTTTAGTTTGATTTCCTTGGCCTATATTTAGGAGGCATCACCCCATCTTTCCCATGCACAAATGTCCTGGTTAGCCAATAAAAGTATCACTCCTAGAATACTTTTTTCATTTTTGGACATATAATATTTGCATTGATTTTTCTGGATAACACTGTACCACAATTTATGTTGTACATCATCCCTTTAATCTGAAAACTTTGCATTCAATATTTCTTGTGAAACAAGCCTGGCGTTTGTTACCAGAACAGACAGCAGAATGGAACCCCCATAGACGGGTATGACGCTAGTCCGGTATCTCTCCAGCCGGTTTCACTTCACACTGCTCTAGGTGTGAGATAATCCTGTCAATCACCTCCACTAGCGCTTGGAAGTTTCTGGCTATGATCCCCCATTGGATCTTTAAAGTATATTTTCTCTGAAATATCTCTGTCTACAATCGTACAGTCTGTACCTGATTTATGCTGCCTGTGGTTTGGGCACCATGAATAAAGTAACAGATTCCTTTTAACATGTTTTTGTGTAAAATATAATGAACGCAGACCAAAACTGGGTTTAAAGTGTTACCTAGGATAATTAAATGGACTTTTTATATATCGCAGTGGGATTCCACACAAAACTTAAAAATAGTCATATTTTTGACAATTAGAATGATGTTTTCTTACATTTCTTCAGCTTGGTAAATGATGACAACGCTGAGTATCTTTTATAAAAGCCCATCAGATTCTAATGACTAGTGATGAGAGAGCACTACCATGCTCGGTTGATCGGTATTCGTTAAGAGCAGTTGGATGCTTGGATGGGAGCAACTCGTGTACCTAGTATAATGGAAGTCAATGGGGAGCTTGAGCATTTTTCTTGAAGATCGTCCGGAAAAATGACTTTCACTATACTCGATACACTAACCGATCCTGTCTGAACTTCCAACTGCTTGTTACGAGTGCAGAGTACCCAAGCATGGTAGTGCTCACTATATCACCACTAATGACATATTTAGAAGAACCGATATAATAATGAATCAAGTGTTCATTAGAAAATTATTCAGTGATTTATCGACTTTTGTAAACATGCCACCTATGACCTGATAAACAAGCAATACACTTTTTCATTAGGTGATTGGATTATTGATTCCGGTATTAAATCATCATTATCCAAAGCACATTACGCCTTGTAAACAAAAGAGGTGCTACCGATTTAACATAGTTACATAGTTACTTAGGTTGAAAAAAAGACCTAGGTCCATCTAGTTCAACCTTCCTCCACCAGTTCTACATTTAGTCACTAAGTCATTTATAACCAACAATGTTTTGTGTACTGAGGAAATCATCCAGCCCTTTTTTAAAAGCTGTTATAGTGTCTGCCATTACTACCTCTTGTGGTAGTGTATTCCACAGTCTGACCGCTCTAACTGTAAAGAACCCTTTCCTATTTAGGTGTCGGAATTGCTTTTCTTCCACTCGCAGTGAGTGCCCCCTGGTCCTTAGTACTGTCTTTGGAAGAAATAAGTCATGTGCCAGTCCTTTATATTGACCACACATATATTTATACATATAAATGAGATCTCCTCTGAGACGTCTTTTTTCTAAGCTAAACATATCTAACTTTTTCAACCTGTCATCATATGGGAGGCCTTCCATTCCTTGTAATAGTCTAGCTGCCCGCCTTTGAACTGACTCTAACTTCTGAATGTCCTTTTTAAAATGTGGAGCCCAAAACTGGATCCCATATTCCAGATGTGGCCTTACAAGTGATTTATAGAGGGGTAACAATACGTTGGGATCACGGGATCTAATCTCTCTTTTTATACACCCTAAAATCTTGTTAGCTTTAGCAGCTGCTGCTTGACATTGAGTGCTGCTGCTCAGCTTATTTGTAATGAGAATACCCAAGTCCTTCTCCTGTTCTGTAGTCCCGAGTTTACTTCCATTTAATGTATACGCAGCTATAGGATTACTCCGTCCTAGGTGCATTACTTTACATTTATCAACATTAAATCTCATTTGCCAAGTATCTGCCCATTCTGACATCTTATCCAGATCTTTTTGTAATATTGTACTATCCAGGTCAGTTTTTAATATCCTACATAGTTTGGTGTCATCGGCAAAGACTGACACTGTACTATCAATCCCATCCACAAGGTCATTAATAAAGAGAGTAAAAAGAATCGGTCCAAGCACAGATCCCTGCGGCACCCCACTGCTGACTATAGCCCATTTAGAGAATGTACCATTTATGACTACTTTGTTTCCTATCTTTTAGCCAATTCCTTACCCAGTTGCATATTGTGTCCCCTAGTCCTTGCTTCTGGAGCTTTAGTATAAGGCTATTATGTGGTACAGTATCAAATGCCTTTGCAAAGTCCAAATAAATCACATCAGCTGCATTACCAATATCCAGGTTTGAACTTACCCCCTCATAGAACCCCAACAGGTTGGTTAGACACGACTTATCTTTCATGAATCCATGCTGTTTGTCAGTTATCATATTATTTTCTGCAATATATTTTTGCATGTCATCCCTTAAAATGCCCTCAAAAACTTTGCATACTACTGATGTCAGGCTTACTGGACGGTAGTTGCCTGGATCTACCCTCTTACCTTTCTTAAGTATCGGTACCACATCAGCAATCCTCCAATCCTGAGGCACCAACCCTGTTACAAGTGAGTCTAAAAAGATGAGATACAGCGGTCTGTCGATTACGGAGCTCAATTCCCTCAATGTTCGTGGATGAATGCCATCTGGCCCTGGGGATTTGTCAATGTTTAATTTACTAAGACGTAGGCGTACTTCATCTTGTGTTAAATTAATTATATCGGGTGGTGGACTTTGATTTTTCACTTGTTGAATGATCCCTGGTACAGTCAGTTCCTTGGTGAATACAGATGAGAAATGCCTATTTAATATCTCAGTCTTTTGTTTGTCCTCTATAACTAACTTGTTATTATATTTTAAGGGGCCGATACTATCCTTTGTTTTCCTTTTGGCATTAATGTATTTATAAAAGATTTTGGGATTTATTTTAATGTCATTGGCGATTTTTGTTTCAGTAGCTAATTTTGCTTGTTTGATTTCTTTTTTACATTTCCTATTGATATCTTTATACTCCTGCAATGCTATTTCTGTATTCTCAGCCTTTAAGATTTTAAATGCCCTTTGTTTTTGTTTTATTATACTTTGTACAGTCTTATTTATCCATAGTGGTTTCTTTTTATTCCTGGACATTTTATTACCAGAGGGTATACGTTTTTTACAGGACTCTAGTAGTATATCCTTAAACTTACCCCATTTATGTTCGGTATCCCCAGTTACCATGACTTTGTCCCAATCTACACATTTAAGCTCTTCCCTTAATTTGTTGAAATCAGCTTTCCTAAAATTCCAGGTTTTAGCATTCCCCCTTTGAAATGTTCTATTGAATATTATGTTGAAGCTTACCATATTATGATCGCTGGTGCCCAAGTGCTCCCGGACCTGTAGATCTGAAATTGTATCCGGTCTATTTGACAGGACCAGATCTAGCAAATTATCTCCCCTGGTCGGTTCACCTACCATCTGAGAGAGGAAATGGTCTTGAATGGTAGATAAGAACTTACAGCTTTTAGCAGAACCAGAAGATTCTATGTCCCACTGAATGTCTGGATAGTTGAAATCCCCCATAATAAGAACCCGATTATTATTATTAGCTGCCTTTTCAATTTGTTCCAGCATTTCACCCTCTATTTGTTCAGGTATGTTAGGAGGCTTATAGCAAACTCCAATTAGCATTTTTCCATTATTCCCCTCCCCATGTACATTTACCCATACTGACTCTACATTGTTGCTGTTCCCCTCAATGTCATCATACAACACAGGTTTTAGGTTAGATTTAATAAATATACACACCCCACCACCTTTTTGGCCTTTCCTGTCCTTCCTAAATGTACTATAACCCTGTATGTTTGTCACCCAGTCATGGCTTTCATCCAGCCAGGTTTCCGTAATGCCCACCACATCATAATCCATGGTTGACATAAGAGTCTCCAATTCATTCATTTTGTTTGCAAGACTTCTTGCATTTGCCAGTAGACATTTAATCCTATTAACACCTTTATTACTCCTAGCCTCCCTACATTCCTTGTATGTCCCATCCCCCCCTAATCCTTCATTGACCCCTACCGTCTCCCTGTCTCTATCTGCTCTATCTATCCCCTTATTTGCTCCACTACCCTCCCTCCCCCCCGATCCTAGTTTAAAAGCTCCTCCATCCGTCTGACCATTTTCTCCCCCAGCACAGCTGCACCTTCCCCATTGAGGTGCAGCCCGTCCCTACCGTAGAGCCTGTAGCCGACTGAGAAGTCGGCCCAGTTCTCCATGAACCCGAACCCTTCCTTCCTGCACCAATTTCTAAGCCACATATTTATCTCCCTAAGCTCCCGCTGTCTTTCTAGTGACGCTCGTGGCACCGGTAGTATTTCTGAAAACACCACCTTGGAGGTCCTGGACTTCAGCTTCTCTCCTAGTTCCCTGTAATCATTTTTAAGGACCTTCCACCTGCCTCTAACTTTGTCATTAGTACCAATGTGCACCATGACCGCTGGGTTTTCCCCAGCCCCACCCAGCAATCTGTCCGATCCACAATATGCCGAACCCGAGCACCCGGCAGACAACACACTGTTCGGCATTCACGGTCTCGGCGACAGATGACCCTGTCTGTCCGCCTAATTATAGAGTCCCCTACCACCAACATCTGTCTGGGCTTTGCTGCACTCCTATTTCCCTCCTTCCTACAGCAGTTGTTTTCCTGGTTGCTAGGAGCAATATCCTGCTGTAGTGACCCTAGTCCAGGCCCTTCATTCCTAATATCAGCCAAACAGGCATATTTACCAGGTTGTGCCAGGTCAGGACTAGGCTCCCTGACACTTTTCCCCCTACCTCTTCTTCTAACTGTTACCCAGCTACCTACCTCTGGGTCCTGATCTTCCCCACTTCCACCCTCCTCCATATCACTGGCCCCAGCCAGAGAAAGCTCAGTGAGCTCTAAACTCCCTCCAGGTTTGCAACGATGATCAAAAGAAAAAAGCGGAAGCTCACCACACTTTCTGTAGCAGTTTCAGTCCTTGAGATGGTAAATGGGTGCCAGATCCTCTGGTAAGCCGTCGACCGGAAAGGTAGAAATGAAGGAGTGAAGGAACTGCATCTTCCAAGGAGCAATGAGTAAAATCAAAAAAACTTTATTCAAAGCATTTTAAAAACACTAAAAAAAAACCTATAGCATGTTAACACCTGAAGCGTTTCTGGTGCACAAAAAGACGCCCTTAGTCCTAGGAAACTGACTAAGGGCGTCTTTTTGTGTGCCAGAAATGCATCAGTGTTAACATGCTACAGATTTTTTAGAGTGTTTTTAACCCCTTCACGACCATGGACGGATCTATCCATCATGGAGCATGTCACGTTAAGCCCTGCCCCCTGCCGCGGGCAGGGTGCGGCGATCAGCGCACATATCAGCTGTTTTCAACAGATGACATGTGTGCCTGCATGTTACGAGTGGAATCGCATTCCACCCATAACCTTAACCCCTTACATCTCGCTGCCAAAGACTGGCAGCGAGATGTATATACGCACGGTGAAGATTTTCACTTACCGCCGCCCCCACCGGAAGTCACGTGAGTGATCACGTGACTTTCGGTGGTTGCCATGGTAGCACAGGGTCATGTGATGATGCCTGCAGCTATGACGAGTCACTTTCATTTTCACCCGGCCCGGAGGCCAGTGAAGCAGGAAGTGACCGTATCTGCTGTTTACAGCTGTATAGCTGTGATCAGCAGATAGATCAGAGCGATCGGATTGCTGATTGCTATGAACCCCTAGGGAAACTAGTAAAATAAAAAAAAGTAAAAAAAAAGTTTTAAAAAATTTAAAAAAAAACCAAACACCTAAGTTCAAATCACCACCCTTTCTCCCCATTGAAAATTAAAGGGTTAAAAAATAAATAAATATACACATATTTGGTATCGCCGCATTCACAAATGCCTGATCTATCAAAATATAAAATCAATTAATCTAATTGGTAAATTGCGTAGTGGCAAAAAAACTCCAAACGCCAAAATTACATTTTTTAGTCGCCGCAAGTTTTACGCAAAATGCAATAAGAGGCGATCAAAACGTAGCATCTGCGCAAAAATCGTACCATTAGAAACGTCAGCTTGAGACACAAAAAATAAGCCATCACTGAGCCATTGATCCCAAAAAATGAGAACGCTACGGGTTTCGGAAAATGGCGCAAAACGTACGCCACTTTTATTGGACAAGCTTGTGAATTTTTTTTAACCCCTTAGATACAAGTTAATCTATACATGTTTGGTGTCTACAAACTCGCACCGACCTCAGGCATCATACCACACATCAGTTTTACCATATAGTGAACACCGTGAATAAAACATCCCAAAAACTATAGTACCATCACACTTTTTTTGCAGTTTTTCCACACTTTTTTGCTGTTTTCCAGTACACCATATGGTAAAACGTATGGTTTCTTTTAAAGTAAAACTCGTCCCACAGAAAACAAGCACTCATATGGCAAGATTGACGGAAAAATAAAAAAGTTATGGCTCTCGGAAGAAGGGGAGCAAAAAACAAAAACGCAAAAACGGAAAGTGCTCTGGGGCTGAAGGGGTTAAAATGCTTTGAATGAAGATTTTTTTTTATTTTACTCATCGCTCCTTGGAAGTTGCCGATTAATGAAGATATTCTATCTGCACAGAATGGTCACATTAACAGTCTTTTAGTTCATATAGAATTCTAGTTAACCTGTCTATTCGGGTTATGATACGACCGCTGTTTGGCTTGTTGTGTATATACAATTTGCAGTAGTTTACTAGCCGCGGTAAGAAAGTGTAAATACTGATTTAATTATTCAGCTTCCTGATACAACATTTGATTGACCATTAAATGACCATTCATAGGTATTGAGATAGAAACTCTTAACTTATTAGTGAACTATGAAATACTCGTACATTCACTGCCATGCCAATTTGCAGTTAACTCCAAGGACCGTAAATATGTACAGTATAGTATGTACATGACATAAGTTAAGAATCTATGGCCTCCCTCCATCACTCTATGGGTATCTACACATTGCAAGCTTGTTGCTTTGGAGCCTTAAAGGGATTGTCTGGTCAAGTAACTGCAAGTATGTGATTTGCATACAGGTGCTGACTAATGTGCTTGGCCTCCCTCAATACAAGTGAATTGAGCGAGTCTGAGCACGTCTAGTTGGAATGTGGGCGGAAATATGGAAATTGCATACTTGCGGTCATGTGTCGACCCACTCTAAGCAGAAAAAATCTAGAATCCTGTCGGCATGCGGTGTGCACACTGTAATGTGCCCATGGGACAACGTACCCGCGGACTTTTTTGCAAGTCTTTCCACAGGTTCACGCAGCAACTCCCCGGAATCCACAGCTATTCATTGCTGCGGTATATCTGTGGAGTTGTTGCAGTAAACCTGCGGGAACAGTGCCGATTTTGTGCGCAACTCCTGCAGAATTCCTGCTCTCTATCTCCATAGTGGAGGAGCAGGAATTCTGCAGATATTTCCGCATGAATAATTGTCATGTAGTTACGTGCGACTGCGGGAAATCCGCAGCATTTTCCACAGCCGCACATACCGCAGCATTGATATAGCACTCCCCAAAACTCATAGGGTAACATGGGGAATGTCTGTACTTGCGTGAACCTGCGGATTTATCTGGAAAATCCATATAAATCTCTGGGTTTTCCGCGGCAAAATCCGCGGGTACATTGTCTCGTGGGCACATAGCTTAAGGTTTCAGAAGTCTGCAGTCCACAGAGTGACTGCAGACTTTTACCACAACACCAACCAACCCTCTTAACAGGCTGCCCAGTCTGCCATTTAGTTTAGCCTATTAGGAGCGGCCAGTGTAAAGCTGACAAGCACAATCCACTGGGTTGAAAAATATTTCTATATATGCAGTCTACTGGTTACTGCTATAAGCTATTGGGAATAAAAAGAAATAGCTAAGCACAAAATAACAAAAATCCAAAGTAAAAAGAAAGCAATCAAAGCAAAAATATTTCAAAAACCTACAAAAAAACAAACAACCGATACCATGAAATTATCGTATTTCTATGCTGTATAGCGCACGCTAAAAAAAAAAGGTAAATCAACCGTACAAATTCTTGTAAATTTCCATCAGGGTTTTAAAAATATTGTGCAAAAATAGCAATACATAAAAATGACCAAAAATATTAATAAAATCATATATCACGGTAAACTATTAAATATTATCCTCCAATATATATGTATTTTTTTTAAATCAGATCATTTTTATTAAACAGAGAAATGATCATTGCATAACAAATACACATTTTCATAGTAAGTTAAACATCCAATATATATTTTTGAATATTTTTTTCCTGGTTTTTAAGATCTGTCTCTTGTCGATAAATAGGAATCCTAATGATTTTATTTGGGAGAGTATAAATCAGAATAGCCAAATGTCAGTAGAAAATGATTAAATGGCAGATTTAATTTGCCAAAATAATTTTATTATCTGATCCTGAAAGCAGGTAAGCAAACAATATAAAGTGCTTACATATTTACATATTACACGTTAAATATATCCAATAAAATATTGCACATTAGATCCGATTAATCTTACAAGTCATACCCGTCTGTGTAGCAATTTTTGGAGTATACAAAACATTATACCTCCGGGACATAAAGCAGATTACAGGAAAGTCAGTGTAGTTTTAAAGCAGCACACAAATCATTTTTTTTGCCTCTGAAAAATGTTGTAGTGACTCTTGTGTATTCAATCTGTATTACTCTTTTAATTGATGCACCATTTTTCAGTTGTCTGTCATCTTTGTTCTTCTAAATTTATAGATAAGGTTTTTTTAATTTCCTACAATGGCTTTATGAAGCTGGTAGAGTTTAGGCCCCTTTACACACTGAAACTTTCTAGCGATCCCACCAGCGATCCCAACCTGGCCGGGATCGCTACAAAGTCTCTGGTGAGTCGCTGGGGAGCTGTCAAACAGGCAAACCTGGCCAACGACGCAACAGCGATCCGGACCTGCAAAACGACCTCGCTAGTCATTGGGGACGTTGTAAAGCAGCTTTTTGAAAGGGAAGTCGCTAACACAGTCGCTGTAAAGTCCCCTTTACACACTAAAACTTTGCTGCACAGCGGGAAACAAAGGACCAAAGAATGGTCCTGAACGATTTGTAGCGATCAGCAATTTCACAGCAGGGGCCAGGTCGCTGATGTGTTTCACACACTGCAATGTCACTGGGGAGGTCTCTATAACGTCACAAAAGCGGTGACGTTAAAGCGATGTCGTTTGCGATGTTGCAGTGTGTAAAGCCACCTTTTCATTACACTGTCCCTACTCTGACTCCTATATAAGGGTATTCCTATGTGATGTATCTTCAGCCGGTCTTTCCTGCCTCCTGCTTGTGATTTTTCACCATGTCAGCTCTTTCAAGGAAGAGATGGGCTAAATCTGCATCTCATTGGACACACTGGAGATTCTGCACAAAGAACTCATCGATAGTATGTAGCTAGTGTGAGTCAGAAGAGCTTTAGAATTCTATAGCTAATTTTTGTATGAACGTTGCCTCTATATAACTCTGTTAAATAAGGCAGAACTAATGCCTAAAATTGGTTCTCTGGGAATATGTATATATAGTGCTCATCATAATTGAGTACATCCCCATTTGAAAAGTAAGATTTCAATCAATATCTCACTGGACTCTAGAAAAATTTCCCAAATTTTGACAAGGCTGACTTTCATAGAACCTTTTTTTAAACCTATAACATTAAAGTAAGGTTAGTAATATAACTTTGATTTCAAAATCTTTCGTTTTACTAAAATTATTTCATGCAAAAATGAATACACCCCACATCAACAACTATTACATCTAGTATTTTGGGTGACCTTCATGATTTTTAAGGACACTACCAAGTCTTCTAGGCATGGAATGAACAAGTTAGTGACATATTGCAACATTCATATTTTTTTCCATTCTTAAAGAACAACCTCTTTTAGAGCCTGGATTCTGGATGGAGAATGATACTTGACATGTCTGTTCAAAATGTCCCATAGGTGTTTTAATTGGGCCAAGATCAGGAGGCCTACTTGGCCACTGAATCACTTTCACCCTGTTCTTCAGAAATGCAACAGATGTGTATTAGATAATTCTTATTTTGGAAAAGTGCATGTCTACCAAAGGCACGGAGTGATGGTAGCATCTTTTTTTTTTTTTTCAATATAGAGCATTACATCTGTGAATTCAGGATACCATCAATGAAATCTAGCTTCCCGACACCATGAGCACTCATGCAAACCCACATAAGGACACTGTCACCACCTTTTTGCACTGTAGTCACCATGTAATTAGAAAAAGGGCACGTATATCAAGGGCACGGAGTGATAATAGCATCTTCTTTTTCAGTATAGAGCAGTACATCTATGAATTAAGATTACCATCAATGAAGTGTACCTCTCTGACACCAGCAGCACTTATGCAGCCCCACATAAAGACCCTGCCACCACCATGTTTCACTGTAAGCACCATGCATTTAGAAATATTAATTTAGAAAAATGTATTGTTCCTACAGTGAAAAATGATGGCACTGTTCCTATGTGGGCTGCATGAGTGATGCTGAAGTTGGGAGCTATATTTCATTAATTGTATCATGAATCATGAAGGTAGATGTGCACTTTTCCAACATGCCATGCAATGATTCAAAACACTCATCTGTTGCATTTCTGAAGAACAATGTGAAAGTGATTTAGTGGCCAAATATGTCTCCTGATCTGAACCCCAATCAAAACATCTATGGGGATTTCTTTAGAGACAAGTAGACCAGGCTCTAAAAGAAAGTCTTTCTTGAAGAATGGAAAAAGATTTTGCAATATGTTGACAACTAGTTCATTCCATGTTCAGAAGACTTGGTGTCATCCTTAAAAATCATGAAGGTCATACAAAATACCAGATGTATTTATTTGTTTATGTGGGGTATATTAATTTTTGCATCAACTAAATTTAGTAAAACTGACGGTTTTGTAATGAAAGTTACATTATTACCCTTACTTTCATGGCATGGGCTACAAATATTTTTTATGAACCTCAGTCTTGTAAAAATGTGGGATGTTGTTCTCATGTTCAGTGAGATATAAAGGAAAATCTTACTTTTCAAATGGGGTGTACTAATTTATGCTGAGCATTGTATATATGAAAAAGATAATGAAAGGAAATGTCATTATGAATAAATTCCTGAATACCTGTTAATTATCAAATTGTTTTATCTAGGCAACTAATTACTGTAGTACATTGTAATGGCTGCCGCTATGCAGGAAGATATGCTCCCTGTGGATATTTATATCTAATACTCGAGATACAAGGGGTGCGGAGTAAGGATGAGTGAATTGTTTCAAATCAAATAGAATTTATTTAAAATATTCCAAAATTGCAATGATTCCTAACTTTTTGCGATTCAATTTTCGCAATTCAGCAAAATGTTGGCCAGTTTTGCTGGTTTTAAATAGGCTAGGAAGGGACTTAACACTAGAACTACTGAGGTAGTAATTTTGACTACTTTGCACCATGTATTTCTATATAGGTGTCACGAGTCCAGTAGTTCTATTGTTAAAACCATACTCCCTGCGCCCCCTCAAATGTCTCTTCAGTTGCTGACGTTCTTCCCACTGTTTCCTAAAGCACGAGCTCAGGTTCCGGTTTTATCTTCACTCTTTGCCATTGCTTACAGCATTAACTAGGCTTCAACATACTTTTCCCCACATATGATTTTGCATTAAATATTCTTGATGTACATCAAATTTCTCAGCCAAATTTCAGGTGAATGTTCTGAATTTGAATTTCAGCAGTTTTGTTCATCCTCAGTACTGAGGTAAGAAGAGGCTGCTCACACTGCTGTTCGCCCTGTCTTCTTGAATGAATGCTGTGACCTAAAGATATCCTACAGTGGGTACGGAAAGTATTCAGATCCCTTTTAAATTTTTCACTTTTTGTTGCATTGCAGCCATTTGGTAAATTTAAAAAAAACCAACAAATTCTCATTAATGTACACTTTTCACCCCATTTTGTTTAAAAAAAAAAAAAACAAATGTAGACATTTTTGCAAATTTTTTAAACAAGAAATACTGAAATATCACATGGTCATAATTATTCAGACCCTTTGCTCAGTATTGAGTAGAAGCATCCTTTTGAGCTAGTACAGCCATGAGTCTTCTTGGGAATGATGCAACAAGTTTTTCACACCTGGAATTGGGGATCCTTTGCCATTCGTCCTTGAAGATCCTCTCCAGTTCCGTCAGGTTGGATGGTGAACCTTGCTGGACAGCCATTTTCTGGTCTCTCTAGAGATGCTCAATTGGGTTTAGGTCAGGGCTCTGGCTAGGCCAATCAAGAATGGTGAGAGTTGTTCTGAAGCCACTCCTTTATTATTTTAGCTATGTGCTTAGGGTCATTTTCTTGTTGGAAGGTCAACCTTTGGCCAAATCTGGGTCCACAGCACTCTAGAAGAGGTTTTCTTCCAGGATATCTCTGTTCTTGTCCGCATTCATCTTTCACCCCTATAGCATGATGCTGCCACCACCATGTTTCACTGCTGGGATTGTAATGGGCAGCTGATGAGCAGTGCCTGGTTTCTTCCACACATACCGCTTAGAATTATCACCAAAAAGTTCTAGCTTTGTCTCATCAGACCATAGAATCTTATTTCTCATAATCTGGGAGTCCTTCATGCGTTTTTTTGCAAACTCTATGCGTGCTTTCATATGTTTTGCACTGAGGAGAGGCATCTTTCGGGCCACTCTGCCATAAAGGCCCGACTGGTGGAGGGCTGCAGTGATAATTGACTATATGGAACTTTCTCCCATCTCCCTACTGCATCTCTGGAGCTCAGCCACAGTGATCTTGGGGTTCTTCTTTACCTCTCTTATCAAGGCTCTTGTCCCACTATTGCTCAGTTTCGCAGGACGGCCAGGTCTAGGAAGAGTTCTGATGGTCCCAAACTTATTCCATTTAAGGATTATGGAGGCCACTGTGCTCTTAGGAACCTTGAGTACTGCAGAAATTCTTTTGTAATCTTGTAACCGGTCTCTAAGCTGCATGGGCAGTTTCTTTGACCTCATGATTCTCATTTGGCCTGACATGCACTGAGCTGTGAGGTCTTATATAGACAGGTGTGCGCCTTTCCAAATCAAAACCTATCAGTTTAATTAAACACAGCTGGACTCCAATGAAGGAGGAGAACCATCCCAAGGAGGATCACAAGGAAATGGACAGTATGTGATTTAATATGTGTCTGAGCAAAGGGTCTGAATACTTATGACCATTTGATATTTCAGTTTTTCTTGTTTAATAAATTTGCAAAAATTGCATTTCTGTTTTTTTTTCTGTCAATATCATCGCCTGGCATTCTGCCGCACATGATGATGATGTGGGAGGGCTAGGGGCTAGGCCTCATGCGATGCCATAATGTCACAGGTATGGTAAGTGGCAGAGGCACCCAGGATGCCTGGCCAAGTGTGCCCACAGAGTCTTTTTAAACTTTAAGTGTGGACATACAAAAGAATAAGGAACATAAAAATGGGTGTGAACGGAAATGTCCGTTGACTTTCAGGAGAAATCTGATAGATTTGTAGATTACACTATTGAGGCTAAGTATAGAGACTGACATCCTGTATGCACCGAAGGGCATATACTATACTGGTGGTCAGATTGCAGATCATATGACACAGCCACCCTGAGTCCTGCAAAGTATCACTTACTGGGCTGGTGATTGTAGTTTTTTTTAAATCATTGTTTTCTCATGAGTAGCTTATCATTATAGGACTAGTAAGCCTGTCACCAGGCAGTCAAGCATATTCACAAGCTCTGTATAACCCCATCCAATCATTGATTGACAAGCTTCTGTATACACTGAGCATGGGAAGAAAGCTGCCAGTTAGTGGTGTGGGGCGGAGTTATAAAGAGCTCAACATTTAGAAAACTGCTAGGTCTGCAGCAGATAAAACAATGATTTATTTATTTTTTTTTAGCAAAATGACAGCAAATGTCTCAGTAAGTGACACATCGCTGGAATCAGGGTCTCTGTCTCTACATTGAGGTAGCAAAAACCTGGTGACAGATTCCCTTTAGTCAGTAGTAGAGATTAAACTCACTCACTGCCTTTTAAATTGAGGGTTATCAGAAAAAGAGAATATATTTATATAGAATAGCTCTGGCACACCTTTCAGAAAAAAAAAATATTCTGTGCATGCAAGAAAAACTATTTAATGACTCAAAATTAAAAAATACACATACCACATTTCGTCAATTTGTGCCTTTTTCAAGCATAGTCTTGGGGAGCCAAGTCATGGGGTGCAAGCACAGGTTCAAGAAATCTGTAAGGATGTATACTTAATAGGCAGCGCCAGCTGAACAGGAAGTGTACGCTCAGTGGATGCTATGGTGCCTGTATGTGGCATGACAGGTGAGAGAGGAGGGATAGTGCCGCACTGCTACATGTACATGACTTGGCTCCCCTAGACTAACCTAGAAAAAGGCACAAATTGCCAAAAAGTCGGATGTCAATTGTTTTCATTTTGAGTGAATAAATAAAGTTTTTCTTGTATGCACAGAATATTCTTTTTTTTTTTCTGACAGGTGTGCCAGAACTAAACTGATTCCCTTTAGTCGTCATTCTTAGCAGCTCATCATCTTGTGTAATCAGGACAGGAAGCGTATGCACACTGAACGAGCGAGAACTGTTCTGTACACATGAGAGAGCGGCCGACCTGAGTAGTCAGGCTACTAAATGACTTCCAATTGGATGCTATGTAGCCAATCAGTAGTAGCTTATTGCTGTAGGTCGGCCAGTCTAAATGCACTGACTCACTAGAGCAGGCCTGGGCAACGTGCGGTCCGCAGGCCACATCCAGCCCTCTGGCTGTTCCAGTCTGACCTGCAGGCCAAAAGAATGGAGAGGCTGAAAAAAGTGGTCTGCACCGTGCCCTCTGATGCACGCTGCCACTCTATTTCATCGCTATCTGCATCCTAGGGATGCATTAGTGGTGAATACCTTGGTGTAGAATGGAGCCATCAGCTCTGTGTGAGACTGAGACAGCCAGATACAATGATGTCACTTCATTGTGTCTGCTGTGTGGAGTCAGTGCACTGAAGACTGGAACAGAGCACCTGGGGAAACGGGAGTGAGATGAGTATGTGTTTTTTTTTTTTGTTTTTTTTTTCCCTAAGTGTGTGACACTAAATGTAGGGAAGCTATGTGGGGACTCAAACTCAATATAAGGAAACTATGTGGGACTCATGCTGTATATAAGGGACTATGCTGTGGCTCACACTGTATATAAGGAACTATTGGTAGCTCATTCTGTATATAGGCGGTTGTGTGTGTGCTCATACTGTTGACAGGAAGGTGATGTGGAGGCTCTTACTGTATATATGTGACTGTGGGGCTCATACTGTATATGTGGGGCTATGTGAGGACTCAAACTGAATATAGGGAGGCTATGTGGGGCTCATGCTATATATAGGGGACTAGATGGGGGCTCATACTGTATATTGGAGGGTTATATGGAGACTCATACTGAATATAGGGAGGTCTATGAGTAAGGACTCTCTAGTCCGAAACGCGTAAGCGTACCACCATATTGGTGAACCCTATGTTTTTTAATGATGTTACTCTATTTTAAATTCATGGAATAAAAGTTTTTGATTTTTACAAGTCCCTGGTCAAGTTGCTGGAATACTAAGAGTTGAATATAGGGAGGCTATGTGGGGGTTCACACTTTTATGTAGGGGGCTACGTGTAGGTTCATACTGCATACAGGGAAGCTATGTGGGGCTCATACTGTATATAGGGGGCTATGCGAAGGCTTATACTGAATTTAAAGAGGCTATGTGAGTGCTCATACTGTATTTAGGGGGCTATTTGGAGGCTCATACTGAATAAAGGAAGACTGTGTGGTCTCAAAATAAATATAGGCAGGCTATGTGAGGGCTCATACTGTATATAAGAGGGTTATGTGGAGGCTTATGCTGAATATAAGGAGGCTATGTAGGGGCTCACACTTGTACATAGGGGCTATGTGCAGGTTCATACTGAATAAAGGAAGGCTTTGTGGGGCTCATACTGTATATAGGGGCTATGTGGAGGCTCATCCTAAATATAAGAGACTATAGGGGGCTCATACTATATATAGGAGTGCTATGTGAAAGCTGTGTTCATTAAGGGGCTATAAGGGGGCTCAAAATGAATATAGGGGGCTACGTGTAGGTTCAAAATGAATACAGAGAGGCTATGTGGGGGCTCATTCTGTATTTAGGGACTATATGGGGGCTCGCACTGTATATAGGAGACTATATGGGGGCTCATACTGATTATAGGGAGCCTATGTGGGGGCTCATGCTGTACATAGGGAACTATATGAGTGATCACACTGTATATAGGGGGCTATATGCGGGCTCAGACTGTATAGGAGCACTATGGGGGGGCCTTATACCGTAGATTGGAGGGCCATGTTTGGGCTCATACAGTGTACATATATATATTACAATATATACTGTGTGTGTGGACTCATGCAGTATACAGGATCTGTGTGTGCTCATACAGTATGTAGGGGGATGTTGACATACTTAATTCTGCATAATATTACGTGATAAAATTAATCTAAAATAATAATTGTTATTAATATATTAACATTGAGCAGAATTAATCTCAGTCAGTTGGTTCAGTCATCCACAAGTTACAGTCTCTCATGTCACCCCCCGGGAAAATTAATTGCCCACCCTTGCACTAGAGGCATTAAAAGGGGACCTGTTTGTCTTCTGATGTGTCTATTAGATTTCTATATTATGCAGTTCCTCTGTTATTCCTCCTAAAGATATGAGTAAATTGACAACTGCTTGGCAAAGTTAGACTGTGTGGTGACACAAGGCCAATGATATAGCCCAGAAATCAATTTATGCATAAATTTCTAAGCGGAATAACAGAGGAGTGACACGAGAAAATATGTCAGGAGAGATGACAGGTCCATCTTGACATACTAGAGTATGGACTAGGTGACACTTATGGCATTTTCCTAAAAGTTTTTTAAGTGTTGTTTGTGGTGTAAATTGTCTGTTCCAATATAACTGCGTCCATTGCATTTTATTGGTTGGGCAGCACAAGGTTTCCTTAATATGGAATTGATCAGTAGTTGGGTTTACATCATGCAACTTAATATTAGCACAAGGCAAGTAAAACGTGCTGTAGATACAATGAATATAAATTGTATAGTATGATACTATTTCCCATTAACAATCTGATAAACATTATTCTTCATATATGTCCAATAAACTCACAACTTAATTTCAAACAATTAAATTAAAATGAATATGTAATGTCCAATGTCCCTGACTTAGGACTGTGAGCTAAGCAATGATTGACGAGGTGATTAACATTGGGATATAAAGTGCCTGGTGAGACGTCAGGAGGTTGTACGCTCATTTTCTGCTGCTAATTTACAATCCTTTTGATTTGTCTTTCTTCAGAACTCTCATCGTTTTGGTCAGAGAATCTGTCAGTCCATGCGTGATTTGGCTGAGCTCCTCACTGTCCCACCTCGGGGTGAACGTTGATACCCAGCCACTGTACAAGATCACAGGACACATCACATAACCTGTTACTTATTCACTCGATGCCTGATCTACTTGTTATAAAGCAATTACGCAAATGTCTTGGGTGTTACTGATGATGGGATGCTGGCGCTTGGTCAATCAATATATATATGGCTATTATCTGCACTGGAATAAAGAATCTGAATGTATGTAAATAAATTTTAATATGCCAAACCACCAAATACCATTGCTTGTTCATTCTTCACATGTATAGTATTCCCAATGAACCCGATATTATGGCAGTAATTAAGTCATTACTGAACACCGTTGATTTGGGTAAAGATATTTTATTCAGATTTTCAGCGTGCATGTGAAGGGACATATTGTGACCCGCCTCCTGGCATTTCCCAGAGTATGATCATGCTCTTACGGTTTGTATTTGCACACAAAATGGTTTTGTTCATGACATGGAGCATCATTCCATTGGCGGAAAGCTGCGGAGAAAGAAAGGAGAAGTATGAACCGTACACTTGGCCAATAATTTATATACGGCTTGTTTACGCCAAAGTGGCACATGTGGCTAGTGAATGTTGTGCAACATCAAAAACTATCTTTTTTGGCTCACAAATGACAAATCATCTCCAAACATTTGGAAAGGAAAACCCAATGCCAACAATGTAAAATACATAAAGAAAAATAGGTAAAACAAAACACACAAGAAAACAAGACTTATAAAAGCTCAAATTAAAAGAGGATTTTTTTGCAAATCAAGAACCAAAAAAAGGCACAAATCCTTGTACACGCATTCAGCTGAAATATATTACGCAAAGAGAACCACCGGATTCCAGAGCCACAATCATTGTACACGATGACAGCCAAACAAAGTCCGCCGTCTCATGGCTGTGTTACTGCAATGCGCCAGTGTGCTCCAGCTATGGAAGATTAAGAGAACGCTGCATGCCATGGTAGCAAGGACAGGTGAGAGAAATTGTTTATTTTTTAAAATGTATCGGAAAAGACGATAGCTGACATTACTACAGGATAAAGTCCAGGATGAGGGACATTATTATAGTATGGAGGCCAGGATGAGGGACATTATTATAGTATGGAGGCCACGATGGGCGACATTAATATAGGATCAGGACCTGTATGGGGAACATTATTACCTTATGGTGGTGAGGATCAGGGACCTTATTTTTAGATGAGGACATTATTACAGAATGGGACCAGGACAAGGTACATTATTACAGAATAGCCATGAGACATTATGACTGGAAGGGGGCCAGGATCGAGACATTATTACAGGAAAGGGCCAGGATGGGGGGACATTATTACAGGATGGGGCCAGGACGAGGTATAGTATTACAGGATAGGAGACATTACAGGCGATGGAATATTATGACTGGATGGGGGCCGGAACCGGGGAAGTTATTATTGGAAGGGTGCCAGTAGCAGGGATATTGTTATTGGACAAGGGACATTAGAACAGAATATGGCCAGGATGGGTGGATATTATTACAGGCTGGGGCCAGGACAGGGGAAAATAATTGCAGGATAGGGGCACATACATCTGACTAGCATGCTGGTAGGGGCCCAGGTCAAACTTTGGGGATCACATCACACAAGGATAATAAAGGACTTAAATCTGATTGTACTATGCAGTGCTGAATCACTTGAATGTGGGAGTGGTAATCTCAGTATTTAAATAATAATCCAAAGATTGAAGGGTCAGGTAGGTTTTGTACCTACAAAGTCAGTGTGACTGTGAATTCATTGATCTGTGATACGCTGTCGTTACAGGATCTTTATAAGAACATTTTTTTTTTTATTCTTCACACCCTGCAAACAAGTAGAGCACTCTAATACCCCCCTGCCGGAATTTTACTGCTAAAGAAAAACCCTAAAACCAAGGCTTCTGTGTCACCAAAAGCGGGCTTTCTACACTGTGATTAAGGCAAGTCATCATTTTTTTTACTTAAAAAAAGACAAAAGAAAAATCTCCATAATCCAGAAATGTAAACATTTAAATTTAATGTAGCGAAAATACAGCAGTCTGTTTTGATAGCTTTTGGGATATAAAGATACTCTAGCTTTTCTTTTTGTATCCTTTTTTTTTGCAAAGTCCCAAAGGTGTTTATAAAAATAAATATTAATAAGGCCACATTTAAATTTTTGAATACCTGTATTAAAGCACAACTGCAGCAGGTTTTTTTTTTCAGCGCTGGTGTGGCATTTTAAATCGAAGGCCCCTGCCCTTGGTTTTCTACGTATCCTCTGTCGTTTTCATCCTTTTTCAGTGCCACTCCGGTTTTGCGGTGCCATCTTGTGTTGTAACTTGTGACTGGCAGGAAGTTAGAAGTTACATCACAAGTGCTCAATTCAACTCTATGAGAGCCAGAACGAGCCTCTCATAGAGTTGTATGGATTTGTAATCTTTGGTGTGCTCCATGAAACACTGGACCTGCCGGCAGGTCACAAATAGCCAGAAACCGCTAGATCAAGGGTCCCCAATTCCAGTCCTCGAGGGCCGCCAACAGTGCATGTTTTCAGGATTTCCTTAGTATTGCACATGTGATAATTTAATCACCTGCACAGTTGATGATTCCAACATCCATGCAATGCTAAGGAAATCCTGAAAACATGCACTGTTGGCGGCCCTCGAGGACTGGAGTTGGGGAACCCTGCGCTAGATGATGAAACTGTTGGACGGTGAGTATAAGACATAGGGCTGGTAACCTTATATTTAATGCACCACTACAGCGGTGCAATAAAAGAAACATGGTCCAATTAAACCACCATACTGCATACTGTGACCATGCTGAATACTGTTGTTCCTTTAACCCACTTGTCATAAACTTATTTTCCAGGTAATTTGAGGCTTTGCGATATATTTACGGCGAATCAAATCTTTTGTTAAAATTTGGCAAAACTGGTGAATTTGACTTTCTAACAATTTGCTCATCTCTAGTTATATGCCTTCAACTTATTTTTACTAAATCCTTCAATCTATTTCTAAAACTTCATATGAAGTCATGGAATTGTTTTTTTCGTGTATACTTCTATTTGTTCCATGAGCAGACTTCCTACATAAATTGCTTTTTGTATTCTTATAATTCCCCTTTGTTTGGTACTTGGTGTGCTGCAATGTACTTCGGGTATTTAAAGTTTAATTTTTTTCTCCGCTTCGGTTCTCAAGGACTCTAGCAAATGTTATTGGACATTGCAGCCATTGTTCTGCAATCCATATTACTTACTTGTTTCTTTGGTCAGTTCTCCGCAGTACTCAGCGTTATTCAGGTTATTGGGCTCTCCAGTCTTCCACGCACGATAGTTATACATTGATCCATCATTCCATTTCCAGCGACGGTTCTAAGTCGGCAATTAAAGTAAATATGACAAATTGTCAAGTAAATGAGCAAACAGAATTTATGTTTCATTTAGAGAAATGTGTGGATTCTCTCGTTAGAGATTTCGGGAATTACTGCACTAACGAAAACATTGTCTATATATTTTGCCAAGAGTATTAGATTAAAGAAAACTATAAAACAACGTAATTATTTTGTGAAATCTATGACGATCCCACAAAAAAATTTGAATTTTGAAAATGTAACTTTGTATTTGCTACATACATAATTGGCAGTTTTGTCTGTTCTCCTATTCCGTCATGCACTGTGGCACTGTCCGTTGCGTAGCCGCAGTTCGAATGATGCTCCGGCTTCCAGATCCTCACTACACACGCACGCACGCACACGCACACGCGCACACACACGCACAGCAGACACACATGGATACACCGAGCACATACTGTCGGACTGGCTACCGGAGGAATCTCCAGTAATACCAGGCCTGGCTGCAGCTCCGGAGTGCAGCCTGGACTAAACTGCGAGCACCGAGTAATTGATTCCCTGGCGACTGCGGTTCAGTTCATGACAGCTGCGGACAGGCCGGGCTGATCTCCGGAGTTCTCACCTGAGCCCCGGAGTTCAGCCCGGCCTGTCCGCAGCTGTCATGAATTTGAACTGCAATCACCGGGGAATCAATCATTTGGCATTCGCGGTTAAGTCCTGCAAGCCCTGAGTTCAGTCCCCGCTGCACTCCAGAGCTCAGGTGAGAGCCCCGGAGTGTAATGCAGGTAATCGCAGCCAGGGCTGGTATTACTGGAGATTCCTCCGGTAGCTAGTCCAATGCATACACACACTGCTGTATACACACACATATGTCTTCATACACACACTGCTGTATACACACCTGTCCGGGGCCACCGCCGCTTTTGCTGTAAGTGCTTTACTGCAGTTGAATGCTTTGTGGTGCCGTAAAGTGTTCAACTGCAGTAAAGCCATGACAACATCCTGCCGCGGCCGCTCCGTACACCTGACGCTATCACGAAGAGGTCTGTGTGCCGGAGGACTGCAAGAAGCAGCTAGAGGCTCCGCGGGCACGAAGGATAGGTGAGATTATCTTTTATTGTGTGTAAACAACATTATAATAGGGGACAGAAGGGGACCAGCAGGAGCACATTACTAAACAATGGGCTCATTACTGCAGGGGATATCAGCAACAGCAGAAGACATCAGCCCCCCCCCCACCAGATCTGTATGCCCCTAGCCCCCCCCCCACCGTATTTGTATGCCCTAGCCCCCCCCCCCACCGTATTTGTATGCCCTAGCCCCCCCACCAGATCTGTATGCCCTAGCCCCCCCCACCAGATGTGTATGCCCCCAGCCCCCCCACCAGATGTGTATGCCCCCAGCCCCCCCACCAGATCTATATGCCCCCAGCCCCCCCCACCAGGTCTGTATGCCCCTAGCCCCCCCACCAGATCTGTATGCCTCCAGCTCCCCCACCAGATCTGTATGCCTCCAGCTCCCCCACCAGATCTGTATGCCCCCAGCCCCCCTCATCAGATCTGTATACCCCACAGCCCCCCACCAGATCTGTATGTCCCTAGCACCCCCACCAGATCTGTATGCCTCCAGCCCCCCCTCACCAGATCTGTATGCCCCCCAGCCCCCCCTCACCAGATCTGTATGCCCCCCAGCCCCCCTCACCAGATCTGTATGCCCCCCAGCCCCCCTCACCAGATCTGTATGCCTCCAGCCCCCCTCACCAGATCTGTATGCCTCCAGCCCCCCTCACCAGATCTGTATGCCTCCAGCCCCCCTCACCAGATCTGTATGTCTACAGCCCCCCCACCAGATCTGTATGCCCCTAGCCCCCCCACCAGATCTGTATGCCTCCAGCTCCCCCACCAGATCTGTATGCCCCCAGCCCCCCTCATCAGATCTGTATGCCCCCAGCCCCCCCACCAGATCTGTATGTTCCTAGCACCCCCACCAGATCTGTATGCCTCCAGCCCCCCCACCAGAACTGTATGCCTCCAGCCCCCCCTCACCAGATCTGTATGCCCCCCTCACCAGAACTGTATGCCTCCAGCCCCCCTCACCAGATCTGTATGCCTCCAGCCCCCCTCACCAGATCTGTATGCCTCCAGCCCCCCTCACCAGATCTGTATGCCTCCAGCCCCCTTCACCAGATCTGTATGCCTCCAGCCCCCCTCACCAGATCTGTATGCCCCCAGCCCCCCGCCAGATCTGTATGCCACCAGATCTGTATGCCTACAGCCCCCCCCCACCAAATATGTATGCCTACAGCCCCACTCACCACTGCTCCTGTCAGCACCACTAAGCATAGACAGATGTTAATTTCACCACACACATAGCATCGGGCCTATTTCTAGTATTCTATAAGCCGTGGTTAGTTTTGCAGAGGAAAAACAGGCTTCCTAATGATAATGTGGGAAATGGGAGCCTTAAAGAGAATGTGCATCAGAAAATGACCCATTGCTTAAAATAGATTTTTGGCTTACAAATATACAGAGCTGGTAAAATAAGTGGTTTTTGTTTTGTTTTTTTTCACATCACCAATTTTCTAAGTAAATATATTTCTAAAGGTATAAGTGACATGAAATTCTCACCAAATGTCGGAAACAACCCATCCAATCCTCTCAGGCAATGAAATCAAACCATAGCTGTCCATAAATGAATGGAATTGTGCAGCAATCAGATGTCCGTTTCACAGTGTCTTTTCAGATACCCTTAAAGATGCTCTAGATTTGCATACTCCACCCTGTTCCTTGGCGGAAGCCATGACTCAGGCCATTGAGTTGATTCCTAGGATTCAGGAAAGGTGTGAAGAGCGACAGGGGAACTCGACTATTTTTCCCAAGGGAAGTTGTAGCTGCCAGGTCTTGGACTGTTGAGAGGAAACATTGGTGCGATCTCAGACTCTGCTTTTACTGAGGTTGCGCTGGGCATTTTGTCAAAGACTGCCCAATATGCCCTCAAGCAAGCAAGCCGTCGGGAAACATTTAAATCTGGGTGATTGTCAAGGAGGTCACCCAGCCTTCCTGGTACCTTTTTTACTCCACACAAAGTACTGCTGAAATGTGGAATTACTTTTCCCAGAGTAGTCATTATCAGCACAGCTTTCATTGATTGTAGGTCTGCAGCCAACATCATTGATTCAAGACTTGTTCTGAGACTAGAATTTGGGACAGTTAGGTTGGAAGGACCCATTCATATTGTTGCCATTGTCAGAACACCATTACTTTAGAAACTTGTCCAGCTGGTAATGATGGAATTCATACTTCGTATTGGAACACTTCACTCTAATCCATTTCCTGCCATGTGTTGAATAACTTACTTGTGGGGTTGGTATTGGGATTCCATGACTGCGTATTCACACTCCTGTTATGGATTGGTGTCAGAAGGATATTGAGCCCCAATTTTCATAAGAGATGTCTTGGTTTTGTGCCAGTTTTCTCAGCTAGTTTGGTGGGACTGCTGGGCTACTTGATAGACTTTGGAGATGTGTTTTTGGAAAAAGAGGCAGCAATATTACCTCCCCAGTGTCCGTATGACTGTGCATACATCACAGTAGGGGCTGGGGGCTACAGTATATACATCACAGGGAAGGCTGGAGGCTACAGTATATACATCACAGGAGAGGCTGAGGTCTCCAATGTATATATAAAATCACAGGAGGGGCTTGGCCAATAGACATTACTGTGGGTCATACATGTTAGTGGGGGCATGCACGGTATTGGGGATACATAAGTTACTGGGTGTACATACACCTTACTGTGGGAATACACATTACTGGGGTGGGGCCCATACTCTGGGGGGGGGGGGCATATGACACGCCTACGTGGTCTTGGGGATTCACTCGTCACCGGGCCGGTTTGGGTTGTCACAGTGGCCTGGCCCGACTCTGTGATCCCTTGGTGTCAACCAAATGATGGGGGGGGGGGATGATGGTGATGATGGGAGTAGTTGTCTTTCGTGACGCCACCTGTAGTATGCGGCCAGGAGGGGAGCCGCCACTGCGCAATGTCTCTCTCTGCTGGAGCGGATGGTAACGCACCTCAGATGTTGCAGCTGTCCACAGGCAGAGCTAGGCCCCATAGAAGATATTGAGAGTAGTCATCCACCCCTGTGTGGGAAGGATCAGACAACACAGCGGTTGCAGTTTAAGGTGTTTACTCACTGAGTTGCTCCTGCCGTTGGACTGTCAAACTCCGCTGTGATGGGCTCCAGACGATCCCGGATAATTTAGGGGGCCGGGTACCGGTGGGATACTTCATGAGTCCTTCCTCCCTGCGCTCTGTTGTGTGAGTCTCTGCGACTTGAAGCTGAACAGGGACCCGAGTCCTGGGGGTGATTATGTTCCCCGTCCTGTATAGCAGGCAGCACGAGTCCATTGATGGGCCGCCCTATCATCACGGCTCCTGGCTCTATATGCTGCTTTGCCACGGGCGCTGTTGTGGGCCAGAGGACTTGAAACCCTCCACCCGGCGGATTCTAATGGCAGGCCATGAAGTGCCCACCAGCTTAGGGCTCTGCACCCTGAGATGTGCGAAGGTCCTGAGGAAGCTATTAGCTCTTCCCTCAGCGACCGTGTTCTGCGTCTCACTTGGTTCCCGGTGGTGTCTCGACTCCCAAGTGTGTGTGTGTGTGTGGCTCCTTCTCCCCTGATCAGTCGCCCCGCCCACTCAAGTCCCAGAGCTAGTGGGTGGGAGGCTCCAGACGATATGGCGACCATCCTAAATGACCCTACCCTAACCCCGTCTCGGTGAGAGGGCAACTGGCTTATGTGTAGTTGTGGACTTTGTGAACCGGCACCGACCTCCTCCTTACCTGGGATAAGTACCACACCTCTGGTGAGATGCAGTACCCTGTGGCGACTGAAGCCACACATACAGTTCTGTGGGACCCATACAGCTTGAGGGGATGCCAATACAGCTTGAAAGGGGAGGGGGAATATACAGGTCTGGGGCCCAAGCGACGCACTAGCTCCACTCACAGATGATCTTCCATGCATGTGCAAGCAGCGTTCAGCAGTGAACACTGGGTGCAAGTGCCGGCTTTAAAGAGCTGGCAGCCAGGAAAGTGCGTCTGCCGGCCTAAGAACTGCAGTCCCCAGGATTTTGCTCGGGGGCCGCAGATCTGATCACAACCCCTGATGACGGCAAGTGGGCCCCTCTTTGGCTGCCCAGGGCCCCGACACTTGCCAGGGTGTGCTGGGTGCTGACTGTAGCCCTGTATGGCACCTTGGTAATGAGACACCTTTTATATATGCCATCAGTTGAACCAGCTAATTATGTTTCACTGTCAGGATTGCTTTCTAATACTGATAGATTTTAGCTGTTATAACTTTCCATGGCTTTTTGCACCTCTATTTCTTCATATGTTCAATACTTTTTCATGGTGTCATTTCTCATTATTACACATAACTTAATTTTTGCATATCTATGGTTTGATTTCTTGGCCTGTGTGGATTGGATGGCTTGTTACTGACATCTGATGATAAATTTATGACAATAGCAGTTTTAGAAATATATATATACTTAGACGTTTGGTGACATGTTCAATACTTATTTCACCCATTTGTATTTTTGCATTTGGCTGTTTTTTCCTATATCTTTTTTCAAAACAAATTTCGCAATCTCGTAATTTTCATACTGGTCACTGGATCTGTTTCAGTCTCATAGCTCCTGTCCTTTCTATAAGAATTTTCAGCAGACTCCATGTCAATGACAGGTAACACTTCTATACACAGTCAATGACACAGGATCCTTCAATCATAACCCTGCTCCCCTTCCCCTCACAATGACCTTTGCACACGTTCATGAGATGCTTCAATAAAAATATGAGGTCTAAGTCTGTTCTTTGTGGATAATGTACATGTCGATTTTCTGAAAAAGTAAATTCGTCTCAATTGTCAGTGTGAACATTTCAAAATTTCTAATTTTTATTTATAATAAAAATTGTGATATGAAAAAAACAGACAAAAATAGCTTAAAAAATATAGTTTACACAAACACTTGATTAAAACAATAGATATACTGTATTTCTGATGATGGCTTCCCTTTAAACAAAGGTTACCAGCGGAAACACCAAACATTGACTTTTGAGGTAAGACAGTTGACTTTTATATTATTGAAAATGATTTTTATAGGATACAGGCAATGTATATTGTTCTTCTGTTTAAGCTGTTTCAAATATGAAATTCTTAAATATATTTGATAAACTTGTCGCTACAGTGTCCCATTTAATAGTCGCGTTCTAGTGATATATTGCAATTTTAATGTACATTACAACTAACATCTTATTATTCTGAAGATAGGGATACTGCCACCTTGTTCCCCAACAATCACAAAAAGTAAATGGTATACACCTACAATACACAATCATTTCATATTGGAATAGAATCCTTCTTTATAAATCTGTGCTAGATTACAGTTCATACAGTTAATATAATACTCAATATTTGTCCTATTAAAGGGAATCTATCACCCGGTTTTTGCTACCTAATCTGAAATCAAGATGATGTAGGGGCAGATACCCTGATTCCAACAATGTCTCACTCACTTACTGGACTGCTTGCTGCAGCTTTGATAAAATCCATGATTTATCTGATGCAGATCTAGCAGTTCTCTGAGTGGTGAGCTCTGTATATCCCCATCCACACCACTGATTGGCAGCTTTCTGCCCATATACAGTGTACACAGAAAGCTGCCAATTGGGGGCGGGGTCATACAGAACTCATGAATATGCTTTACTACCTGACAGCAGATTTAGTAGTCCTCTAGTGATAATCGGCTGATAAATCAATGATTTTATCAAAATTACGCTAAGAAGCCCAGGAAGTGACGCATTGCTGAAATCGGGGTCTGTGTCTCTACTTTATACTGCTCTATTATGTATAGTATTTGTTTCATAGTGTAATACTAACCCTAAATTAGTTTGCTTATAACAGTGCAGTTTTATATATGATAGGGGTCCAGGTATTTTACTCCTATAATCTCACTAGCGTTTCTCAGTGCATATAAGAATTTAAGTCATAATCGCAGGATCTCCCCTATAACAGAGGCCACCCCTGGATACTTAGCTCAATCAATATGTATATTTTTACTACTTTTACCTGTTCAGGGTCATGAAGTCCAATCCAGATATCTACATTTAGGGAGTAAGCGGCCACATGACTTGCAATAATGGATGCTTCTGAGTCATCTATGATTGAAGCCAGATGTGCACCATGTCCATAGCTAACACACTCAAACTGCAAGAAATGAAGGTTAGGGGTCATTAATATATAGATAAAATGCAATATTTTTGTAATTAGTGCAGGTATCCTGCTCTGTTTTCTCACCTCAGCCTCAGACCAGGGCAGTCTGAATCGGAAGTATCCATAACAGTGAGATTTGTAGAAAAACCATCCAGGAGGACATGATGAGCGAGGTGCCCCTGTAGAAAATATTAGTGTTAAAGGGAATCTGTCAGCAGGTTTTTGCTACCTCATCTGAGAGCAGCATGATGTAGGCAAAGATATTCTGAATCAAACGATGTATCACTTAGATTACTGGGTGCAGCCGTTCTGACACAATCTGAAGTTTTAGATTTAGCATGAAGCAAAGCTAAGAAAGTCCTCTCCCACCCACACCAGGCCCTCAATAGAGATTACACATTGACAGTGAGTTGTCAATCAGAGAATGGTATATGCCGGACTGCTACACACGTGACATTGTAGTCTGAGCAATGATAAGTTCTGCTTGTGTCCTACTGCTTAAACAAACATTTCAGTAAAACAGATCAGACCTTGACAGGACAGGCATCCCTGAATTCTATGTTTTAACCCGTACAGCATGCTGTCTTCAGTTTACATAGCAAAAACCTGCTGACAGATTCCCTTTTAAAGGAAACATGTAATGTAAAGAAAAATGCTGTTAATCTGCAGATATGGGGTTAATTGTTAATCTACCAGTTAATTACCTTCTGACGATGTGCGGCCACCACACTGAGAGCCCCGCTGCCAGGGGGAAATTATCTTTATTCCTCCAGGCAGCCCCAAACTTTGTCATAGAGGAGTGGCTGGTGCGGTTGTAGGAGGTGGTGTCCCCCCATCTGTTTTATGATATTTGTGTTGTAAAGATACTATGTTTTAGGTACCAAGCAGCATGCTGTTGATATATTTGCTAAAATGACTACTACTGCTGCTAGTAAAGTACGAGTCTCCGATGTAGCAGAGCTGAGACTGTGAAGCGGCTGGCGATACTTAGTGGTCAGGCAAGAGGAGCGATGGATTAGATGCTAGATAAGATAGGGGAGGAATAACAAATGGCCAGTGAGTTGGTTAGAGAAAAGGGCCTGTGAGACAGAGTTCTGCAAATGGGTTTCAGGAGTAGGACATGGTGTCAGGAGCCAGTCAGGGAACCCTGAGGTAACTTCTTAAAGGTCTGGAGCCTATGGCTCACCCCGGCAGGCTCAGGGAAGTCGTGAGACTAGACAGCCGTCGAGGCCCAGAAGTGGTCAGTGGTGCGAAGAAGCGTGGGGGGGTACAGAGACACAGCTGCCTGGCAGTTTGAGGACTAGATCCAAGATAGTGGTGATAGGTTGAGGGAGAGTACCCTAAAAAACACAGTAACCGCAGAACCGTTAGGAGTGATGCCATGTCTGTCATATTGTGGAATAAACTGTTCAAGTTTTGGTTTTCAAAGAGTACTCCAGTGTCATGGGTTTGTCCACTGATTTATGACTGAGCCTTACAGCAGGGGTGAAGGACACCAAACCGAAGAAAATATTAAGTACCGTACACCCTGACAGAAGCCATACGCACACACACACTGACTCTCGCTGGCGAAGGAGTGTGAAGCCCTCAGCCCAGTGTTTGTACCATCCTTTATGGTTTGTCATATCTCAGTACATAGTGAACAGCAGCTGTAACCAGGCCCCTGACAGATTAACAATTAACTCCATATATGCAGGTTAATAGCATTTGATTACATGAGAGGTTCCCTTTAAATTATATTTGTACAGTAATAAATATTCTAAAGGAAAAAGACAACCAAGTACTGAACGCCAGGAAATATATTAAGGCTGACTAGAAGTAGAAAGTTCATAGAGCTAAAAGGAACAGTGGAGCAACTTTAATATCTAGAGGCCATCTGCTACGAGTTCTGAGATCATGCCACCTTCAAGACCCTGATGCCCTGTTTACTGAAAAGTTCTTTGCTTTCATATTAACATGTTGAAGAATTTTTGATAAATCACGAGTGTTTCTCAGTCTTTTCACCATGATAAAAACTCAGGTAAATTGTTTCTAACACATCAGTTTTTTGCCATTAGTCACAATCTGTCGAATTTTGAAAAAAAACGGATCCAGCGACTGATGCTGCTGGATCCGATATTTCTCATCGACTTGTATTGATGACGGATGGCCTCACGATGGCCAAAGTAACTTTTTTGTGTACGTAGAAAAAACAGACAGCCACGGATCCGTCGCCCTCCGTCATTTGGTAGAATGGAAGCCTATGGGCGCAAGATCCGTCGTAATCTGTCAAATGACTGAATCCGGGGGCAGATTCAGTTTTTTTTATCTGAGCCTGATCCATTTCATTATTTAGCCCCCAGCTAGTCGGATCCATCGAAAAATTGATCCGTCGCATCAGTTTAGCCACAATCTGCAACGGATCCGTCGAGAAAACAGTCAGTAAAAAACCGATGTGTGAAAAACCTGTAAAAGCCAATCGATGATAATCTCCATAGCAGGAAGCTCAAAGCTGTTATGATAAGCTGATAGAATATAACGAGAAGTCAATGCCCACCTACAGAGACAGTTGTAATCCTTACATTCTCTTACAAGCCAGAAACACCTTCTTAAAGGAAATTTGTCACCTCCAGAAATTAAATTTACCTGCAGATATAGTTATGATTTGCAGGGAAATCACATTTAAATAATGTCTAGCTGGCTTACTGGACAGTAATTACAGGGAGAAAATGAAGTTTATTTCTCACTGCAGCCGCTTACTTCCAGTCATCAGGGTGGTGCTGGCAAGAGTTAGTCACCATTCACTATATGATGAGTTCAGCTGTATTTGTATTTCTGTAATTACTACTCTAGACTCTGACACCTACTTTTCACAAACATGCTACACGCATACACTGCAGACTGTAGCCTCCCCCCACACCGCGTAGACCGAATTTTCTCCTTGTTGCCATGCCATTTCTTCAGTAATTTGACATGCTATTTACTATGATTTAAACACTATTTGCCTTCAGATTATCGCTATATTTGCAGGTAAACAGCATTTTTGGAGATGACATCACTTTGCAATGCAACAACTGAAATATGCTGCTTAACTGCACAATTTCCAAAATTAAATCCCCATCTTTTGCCGTAATGTCCTGTATGCATGTATTGTAAGGACTGAAATTGATTTCTAAATTCTCATCAAATTCTGAATATGCAAGAAAAGCTTTAGACCAGTGGATCTAGGTAAACTCCGGGTCACGGGCCACTTCTGGCCCTTTACCGGTTCCTGTCTGGCCTACAGAATGAAACCGCCAAATGTCTGGAAGTAGTGGTGTACTGCACTGCACCATGTGGACACCTCCCTCACCCAGCATCTCGATTTTAACAGAATCTGCATGCATCCTCAGGGTATAGATATAAAGTAGTTGTATGCAATGGTGGAGGAGCGAGCTGTCCGCCATAATTCTGCAAGTGTCTATGAGTCTCTACACTGCAGGCACAATGATGAAACTAGATCTTCTGTGAACTTCTGAGTGATCCCTCGTGCATTGAGGGAATAAGGATGGGTTAATTTTTTTTAATTGTGTCAGTACTTATAGGGGGCATCATACTATGTGGAGGTGACTGAGTGCATCTTACTCTGTGTGTGGGGGAATGGTAGCATCATACTGTTTGTGGTGGGGGGCATCATACATTGTGGGGGTGGCTGGATGCAGGCGAGAGGCAGGGACAAACACTTTTAACTAAATCGATGTCCCTAACAGCAGCACGTACATTACATGGCACAGCACAGCCCTGGACTTGATCTCTGTTCTAAGAAGCAAGCTCACACTATTCAGGGCAGATCGATCATTTTAGGATTTTGGAGTAACGTAGTGGTATTATTCATGATGGGAGCTGGCGGCAACTTTAATCATATATTCGTATTTATATGAAATGTGTGCGCCCTTCACATGGTATGAAAATGCCTTCACCTAATGATTTTTCAATTATATTTAGAAAAGTATTTTTTCTATGTCATATATTAAAAAAAGAGGGATGATTTTTGATAGGCACTCTTTAAGGCTGCATAACATGAGCAGTATGATTTACAGCTCTTTATGAAACTTTATGAAAACAAGTTATTGGTTATAGTTTCTATTAGCTGCTACTGGAAATAATACATTTTACAATAAGCCCTATATTAACATGTATTTACAGTAACGGACATAAAGGGAATCTGTCTGCACGTTTTTGCTATGTAATCTGAAAACAGCTGGAGATGGGGGCTGACACAGAGTTCAATTATGTGCTATTTTTTTACTTCTAGTGAAGATTTCATCCCTTGGGATTATCATTGCCTGGCCTATACTAGTCCGTCCATGTCCAATCCCCCTTCTGATTAGCACCTCTCTCTCTGCAGATGTTGTACATAAAAAGCCTGGCTGTGGAAGGGTTAACGTGCTGAACTCTGCTGCATTGCTAAATCTAAAAACTCTGATTTGTATCACAACCAAGCACCTAGTAATCTAAGTTATAAACAATGGGATTCAGGGTCTTTGTCTACATTATGCTGCTCTCAGATAAGGTGCGAAAAACCTGCTGAAAGATTCCCTTTAACTCTGCTCAATATTAAGTGACAACCCCACCTCCCGCAATAATATCGAGCAAATTTATATGAGCCTATTAGTTCGGCTCTCCACAAGAGTCATGATTTCTCATGTGTACCCTTGAGAAAAAAGTGTGCCTGCCCCTGCCTTAGACAATCTGTGTGTAATAGTGCCTACCCTCTGGTGTCGAAATGGGAACATTGCATACAAGACGCTTATCTTTTAGGCTTCTTTCACACATCATTTTTTTTCTATCAGGCACAATCTGGAAAAAAACGGATAAAACAGATCTGGCGCCGGATCCGTTTTATCCCCACTGATTTTTATTAGCACCGGATTGTGCCTGATGGCCTTGCGTTGCATCCGGTTTTTGCCGGATCCGTCATAAATGGCTAATGCGGCGGCCGGATGGAACGTCTCTTGTAACATTTTTTGTTTATGACCGGCGCGATACGGCGTGATTTACAATGGAAGCCTATGGACGCCAGATCCGGTGTAATGCGGCAAAAAATGGATGCGACGGATCCGTTTTTTGACGGATCCAGTATACCGGATCAGTAAAAAAAAAGATCACGTGCATCCGTTTTGGCATATTCTGCGCCGGATCCGTTGCATCAGGCACACGCCGGATTGTGCCTGATGCCAAAAAACTGATGTGTGAAAGTAGCCTTAGGCTGCTTTCACACATCCGTTTTTTCCTGTGCGGCACAATGCGGCGCCTTGCAGAAAAACCGCAACCGTTTTTTTTTTTGCCACCGGTTGCATTTTTTTTTGCAAAGACTTACATTAGTGCCGTATTGTGCCGCATGGGCTTGCGTTCCGTCCGTTTTTTACCGCATGCGGCAGATTTAGCCGATGCGGCGGCCGCATGGAACGTTGCCTGGCACGTTTTTTTGTCCGGCCAAAAAAACCGCATCGCGCCGATGCGGCGCGATTTGCAATGCATTCCTATGGACGCCGCATGCGGCGTCCTGCGGCAAACACCGCATCTGGCCGCCGCATGCGTTTTTTCCACTGCGCATGCTCAGTAGCGTAGGTACTTAGCGTAGGTACATCCTTTGCATAAGTTTTTTACAAGCGGCCTGTCCGGTTTTTGCCGCTTGTAAAAAACGTATGCAAAGGATGCGGTTTTGTCGCCGCAGCCGTTGCATAGGTTTTAGAGCTGAATTGGCCGGCTCTGCTAAAACCGGAGGTGTGAAAGCAGCCTTACCAGCAAATGGCAGGAAGCTTTACATGCAAAAGAGCAGAAGCAAAAGAAGAAGATAGCTTGTGTAATCCCATAATGATTTGTAGATATAGATAAGAGATGAATGCATATATGTATTATACAGATGATTTCATGCCCTTGTATGTTCATGGCAAACTATGTGCCCTGAATAAATCATAAATGTAGGAGTTCCATCACTGTGGCCCACACTCTTTGGGAAAAATAGAGTCCCTTGTTAATACAGCTTATGCAGAAATCTGTTGGGTTCTAAGTTGGAATCTCCGCATACTTTTGTGATGTGCTGCTATAATCTAGTTTATTTTGCTTACCTTCTGATAGAGACACCCCAAGGACCAAAAAGCCCAGAATGGCAAGGTACATGGATGATGACATCCTGGTAAAAACAAGGTATGAAGAGCATGAAGTTATGTATTTTTCAAGAGGAAACAGTTGCAAACCATGGCTAATGTCTTCTGACTGCCAAGTTGTATAAAACTCACTATGATTAATACAGTATAAAGATTTCATAATAACCAGTGATGAGTGAGCATTGCCATGCTCGGGTGGTTGGTACTTGTAATGAGTAGTTAGATGCTCGGATGGGCTTGAGTCGTGTACCGAGTATAATGGAAGTCAATGGGGGACTCGAGTATTTTTCCGGAAGAGTTCCCGAAAAAATGCTCGAGTTCACCATTGACCTCCACTATACTCGGGTACTCAAGTCGCGCCCATCTGAGCCTCCCACTGTCCATTATGAATACCGAGCACCCGAGTATGGTAGTGCTCGCTCATCACTAATAATAAAGTTTTATAATTGCAGCACTTTGGTGCTACTGTACTGCCAATATTTCTAATGTCCTTATCTATGTATCCCCATTGATCTATAAGACCTTACCTGCTCCAGAAAGTAGACCAGTTAAGTGTGAAGAAAGTTTGCAGGCGGGACCCTTATATAAGCACATGTTCCCCCGTGTGACTTGTGCTACTTAGGAGGTGGCATTGTGTGGCAGATGGAGAGCAGGTAACAAGGACAGGAACAGGCAATAAGGATATGGATATTAAAGTGAATTGGAGGGCATTACCTGCACACCCATACAATAAACACATCCAGAGGATATAGGATAATAAACAATGTAACCACGCAAATCCTATTATTAGTAATGTACTACCAGAGCAAGAGAATTTATTTCAATACTTGTTTGAGTCTACGTTAAAGAGGTTTTCCACAAATTAAATTATTTACCCCATAGACTCCCACTAGTTTAAAAATACATAACTAATAAAATAAAATAATTCTCACCCTCCCAGTGCTGGACTAGGATTGAAATGGAGCTCTTGCATTTGAAAGCTTAGTATGCAGTCATTGGGTAATATACTGTGTGCACAATTATTAGGGAATTAGTATTTTTGATTATACATTTTATTATTAATCAACTACAGTGCTGTCAGTCAATCCAAAGGGTTAATACACATGAAACCTGAATATTGAAAGCCATAAGGGGAGGGGCAATTGATGTTATTGTAGCACCCACGGGGCAAGGGGTTAACCGTTTACTCATCGCCGGGCCTGGTGATGTCGGGTCTCGGGATGTCACGGGTGGCCCTACCCGGCTTTGTGGCCCCGAGGTGTACAATAAAGAAGGGGGGGGATGATGGAATGGAAGTTTGTCTTGTGACGCCAGCTGCGGTACGCGGCCAGGGAATAGCCGCCACTGCTGTCGCTGTCCTCCGGGGCGGATGGTTGTAGCAGCTAAGATTTTCTGCTCCCCACAGGTGGAGCAGGCCCTGGGAAGGATAAGGAGAGTTGTAATGATGGCGGGCGCCGAAGCACAGGGCACCGGCACTGGCAAGGACAGGCTGACACAGTCTCTGCGGGTTCAAGCTTTCTTTACTTACAGTTCTGGTTTACCCGGGAGTTACCGGTCACCGCCGTGATGGGCCCCAGTCGATCCCGAGCTATTCGAGGTCACCACCGGTGTTCCCAGTCCTTTCTGGTTTGGGTCCCTCCAATCCCGGTGAATGTGGAATGGGCTGCGGGTGTTTCCTGCACTTTCCGCAGACCCTGGAATTCCGTGTAGCTGTGAGAACCTGGGCCAAGCAGCTTGCTCCAAGGCATGGGTCTTGCAATGCTCCCAGAAGTGTGAAGGTAGGGAAAGAATGTGCCTGGACCGAAGTCCCGACTGTGCTCCTCACCCCAAGCTGTACCCGGGGCTAACTGACTATGTGTGAAAATGTTCCTTCCTTTTCCCCATGTGGTGCCCGCCCCACAGGTGGTTATACTAGTGATCGGAAAAGTCCCATACTTTGTGATGGCCACCACCCTTAGCTATCCCAGGCCAACTCCTGGTAGGAAAGCATCTAACTGTTTGTGTTTTGTGAATGTGAGAAACACCAGCGATTAACCTCTCCTTACCCAGGATGAGCACTACATCTTAAAGGAGATGCAGTACCCTGTGGCGACGGAAGCCTCAGGGGCGCCACACTATTATACTGCTGTGTTTCTAGAAGGATTATTAATGTTGAGACTCCAAAATGGTGTGAAACTTACATCTTGTAAGAAGTGCCAGGATTCTGTGACCAAGAGGCCTAGACCGGTCACTGTAGTGTCGCGGGCGGGGAGGGGACGCTGCGCTCACCCACTGCTCGGGTCCGGTTGCTGCTGCTGCTGCTCGCTCGGTCGGTGGCTCGAGCGGTGGGCCGGATCCCGGGGACTCGAGCGGCGCTCCTCGCCCATGAGTGAAAGGGGTGGTTTGGTGTAGGGATATTGTCTGTGACGCCACCCACGGTTTGTGGTGAGGTTGTGACACCACCGCTGCTCTGTACGGGGATTCCGGGAGCGTTGACAGGGAGCAGCTGAGATGTTTTCTCCCCTCCGTGGGTAGGGGTTTTATTGGTGGTCCCGGGGCCCGGTGGTGGAGGTCGGAAGGTGGGATGTGGGGCCTGGCCGGGTGCAGGGTCGCGGGGCAGCGCAGTGCCAGACGGTACGGTGGTACTTACTCAGCCAGTAACGCACACGGGGTCTCTGGTAAAACAAACGGCTGGATAGACGAGTCCCACAGACGGCTGCGGCAGTCACTCCCGGTAGCTTGGCGATAACTGTCTCTCCCTGCACCGGTGTTCTACTCTCGGCCCCAATGGCTTCCCACTGATAGCCCACTCCCCAGCGGTATGTTGGCTAAGGGAGCCCTTCCTTTGCCCGCAGGCTCTGGCCCTGGGAGCTCTAGCTCTGGCGGTAGCTTTATCTCCCTCACGGTTTGGACGGTTGCCTTCAGTCGGGTCTTTACTGCTGGGAAACCCCGGAGGTTCCCGTCGCTGACGGATTTGACCGGTTTTACGGCGACTCTTAGCCTGGTCGGGGTACGTAGGCCCTGCCGGGTGGTGCTGGCTTCTCTTCGCTCCCCGATCCGGTACCGGTGGGCCACCGCCCGTCCCCGGTCCTTCCGGTTGTACGTCAATCAGCCTCTCCTGCAGACGGTCACCACTGTCTGCCAACCTTGCTGTCGGGTGCCCAGGCCACGTACCCGAACACGGTCAGTCTGCTCCTCTACTCCTATTTCCCTTGACTTCCTCTCTCTACTCCTTCCACTATCTCTCTCTGACCTTCTTCCCCGCCTCCAGGACTGTGAACTCCTCGGTGGGAGGAGCCAACTGCCTGGCTCCGCCCCACCTGGTGTGGACATCAGCCCCTGGAGGGAGGCAACAAGGATTTGTGTCTGACTTCGGTGTTCCTAACCGGGGTGTAGGGTGTGTTGTTGCAGTACCTGTGACGTCCTGGCTTGTCCAGGGCGCCACAGTAGCATGTCTTCCTTTTCTATTTCTAATGCCGGACCAGAGGCCTGTGTGTTGCATGGACCATCTTTCCCTGCTCTTTTAACGCCCTATGGGGAGGGAGGCAATTGATGCTATTGTATTGCTGTGTCCCTGCAAGGATTTTAAATGTCGAGACTACTGCATAGGTCTCCAAGTTGTGTCTTGTTTGTACTGGCAGGGGTAGGGGAGTACCAGCTCTACACCTGTCTCTCATCCACCTCTATATTTATTATATCAATAGTCTATGCCAAAACAGGGGTTCTGCACTGTAAAACATATTTTGCTGTTTTGGATGCTTTTCAGCCCCCTAAAAGTGTTTTTTGTGCCTTATGTTTGGCCTTCCATTGAAACCAATGGGGTTTGGAAAGGATCTATATAGGTTCGCGAATGGACTCCTTGCTCGATTGGGCTCAGTGAACCAAACCTTCAGAGGTTTGCTCATCTCTAACTGCTACCACCTTGTTTCACTGTAGGCACCATGCATTTACAAAAGAGAGCACGTTTACCAAGGGTATGAAGTGATGATAGCAATTTCTCTTTCAGTATAGAGCAGCACATCTGTGAATTCATGATACCATCAATGAAATGTAGCTCCGAGACACCAATAGCACTTATGCAGCGCCACATAAGGACACGACTACCACCTTGTTTCACTGTAAGCGCCATGCATTTAGAAATATGAATTTACAAACATGTATGGTTCCTATAGTGAAAAATGGTGGTGGCAGTATCCTTATGTGGAGCTCCATGAGTGCTACTGGTGTCAGGGAGCTACACTTCATTGATTGTATCATGATTCATAAAGGTAGATGTGCACTTTTCCAAGATGACAATGCAATGATTCAAAACACTCATCTGTTGCATTTCTGAAGAAGAACAATGTGAAAGTGATTTACTGGCCAAGTACAGTTAGGTCCAGAAATATTTGGACAGTGACACAAGTTTTGTTATTTTAGCTGTTTACAAAAACAAGTTCAGAAATACAATTATATATATAATATGGGCTGAAAGTGCACACTCCCAGCTGCAATATGAGAGTTTTCACATCCAAATCGGAGAAAGGGTTTAGGAATCATAGCTCTGTAATGCATAGCCTCCTCTTTTTAACGGGACCAAAAGTAATTGGACAAGGGACTCTAAGGGCTGCAATTAACTCTGAAGGCGTCTCCCTCGTTAACCTGTAATCAATGAAGTAGTTAAAAGGTCTGGGGTTGATTACAGGTGTGTGGTTTTGCATTTGGAAGCTGTTGCTGTGACCAGACAACATGCAGTCTAAGGAACTCTCAATTGAGATGAAGCAGAACATCCTGAGGCTGAAAAAAAAGAAAAAATCCATCAGAGAGATAGCAGACATGCTTGGAGTAGCACAATCAACAGTCGGGTACATTCTGAGAAAAAAGGAATTGACTGGTGAGCTTGGGAACTCAAAAAGGCCTGGGCGTCCACGGATGACAACAGTGGTGGATGATCGCCGCATACTTTCTTTGGTGAAGAAGAACCCGTTCACAACATCAACTGACGTCCAAAACACTCTCAGTGAAGTAGGTGTATCTGTCTCTAAGTCAACAGTAAAGAGAAGACTCCATGAAAGTAAATACAAAGAGTTCACATCTAGATGCAAACCATTCATCAATTCCAAAAATAGACAGGCCAGAGTTAAATTTGCTGAAAAACACCTCATGAAGCCAGCTCAGTTCTGGAAAAGTATTCTATGGACAGATGAGACAAAGATCAACCTGTACCAGAATGATGGGAAGAAAAAAGTTTGGAGAAGAAAGGGAACGGCACATAATCCAAGGCACACCACATCCTCTGTAAAACATGGTGGAGGCAACGTGATGGCATGGGCATGCATGGCTTTCAATGGCACTGGGTCACTTGTGTTTATTGATGACATAACAGCAGACAAGAGTAGCCGGATGAATTCTGAAGTGTACCGGGATATACTTTCAGCCCAGATTCAGCCAAATGCCGCAAAGCTGATCGGACGGCGCTTCATAGTACAGATGGACAATGACCCCAATCATACAGCCAAAGCTACCCAGGAGTTCATGAGTGCAAAAAAGTGGAACATTCTGCAATGGCCAAGTCAATCACCAGATCTTAACCCAATTGAGCATGCATTTCACTTGCTCAAATCCAGACTTAAGACGGAAAGACCCACAAACAAGCAAGACCTGAAGGCTGCAGCTGTAAAGGCCTGGCAAAGCATTAAGAAGGAGGAAACCCAGCGTTTGGTGATGTCCATGGGTTCCAGACTTAAGGCAGTGATTGCCTCCAAAGGATTCGCAACAAAATATTGAAAATAAAAATATTTTGTTTGGGTTTGGTTTATTTGTCCAATTACTTTTGACCTCCTAAAATGTGGAGTGTTTGTAAAGAAATGTGTACAATTCCTACAATTTCTATCAGATATTTTTGTTCAAACCTTCAAATTAAACGTTACAATCTGCACTTGAATTCTGTTGTAGAGGTTTCATTTCAAATCCAATGTGGTGGCATGCAGAGCCCAACTCGCGAAAATTGTGTCACTGTCCAAATATTTCTGGACCTAACTGTATGTCTCCTGATCTGAACCTAATCAAAATATCTATGTGGATTTCTTAAGAGACAAGTAGAGCATCACTTTCCATCCAGAATTCAGGCTCTAAAAAAAGGTATTTCTTGAATAATGAAAAAAGATGTTGTAATATGTCACCAACTTATTCATTCCATGCTAGAAGACTTGGTGACGTCCTTAAAAATCATAAAGGTCACACAAAATACTAGATGTAGTTGTTTATGTGGGATGTATTCATTTTTGCATCAGCTAATTTGAGTAAAACTGAAGGTTTCATAATGAAAGTTATATTATTACCCTTCCTTTCATGGTATGGGTTACAAAAATGTTCTTTAAACCTCAGTCTTGTCAAAATTTGTGATATTGTACTCGTGTTCAGTAAGATATAGATTAAAATCTTACTTTTCAAAGTGGGTGTACTCATTTATGCTGAGCACGGTAGATATGAAAAAAATAATGAAGGGAACTGTCATTAAAAATAAATTCCTAAATACCTTTTAATTATCAAACTGTTTTGTCTAGGCAATTAGTCACTGTAGTTCATTAAAATGGCTGCCGCTATGCAGGAAGATATGCTCCCTGTGGATGTTTATGTATAACTAGAAGGTGGCCCGATTCTAACGCATCGGGTATTCTAGAATTTATTGTGTAGTTAATGTATGATTTTTGTTATATATATATATATATATATGTTGTTGTGTGTAGTTGCCAGTGTTTGTGTAGGGCGCTGTAAATGTTCTGGGTGTTGTCTGGGTGGGGGGTGAGAGCGGTGTTGTTTGTGTGTTGCGTTGTGTGTGTTGCATTGTTTGTGGAGCGCTGTGTGTCTGTAGTGTTGTCTGTGTGTGTTGCGCAGTTTATGTGGGTGTGGGGTGCGTGTGTGTGTTTTGGGGGAGGCATGTTTTGTGCAATGTGTGTGTGTTGCGCGGTATGTGCGTATATTTGTGTGTGCCGCGGTGTTTGTGTGTTGTGTGTGTGCGGCGTTGTCTGTGTGTGTGGGTGTCTGTGTAGGGGGGTGTTTGTGGTTCCCAGTGTGTGTGGTGTGTTGTGCGGTGCATGTGTGGTGTGTGTGTGTGTGTTTTAGGGGGAGGTGTGCACCCCCATCGTGCTCCATCCCCCATGCTGCACACCCCCATCGTGCTCCATTCTCCATGCTGCACACCCCCCATCGTGTTTCATCCCCCCATTCTGGGCACCCCCCATCGTGCTCCAACCCCCCATGCTGCACCCCCCATCGTGCTCCATCCCCCATGCTGCGCACCCCCCATCGTGTTTCAACCTCCCATTCTGGGCACCCCCCATCGTGCTGTACCCCCCCATCGTGCTCCATCCCCCATGCTGCGAACCCCCCATCGTGTTTCATCTCCCCATTCTGGGCACCCCCCATCATGGTCCACCCCCCCTGCTGCACCCCCATTGTGCTGCATCCCCCATGCTTCACCCCCCCATCGTGCTCCATCCCCCATGCTGCAAACCCCTCAGAGAGGAGTATAATAGGAGGAGTATAATGGGAGGAGTTGTCCTGGGGGGAGGTGTACAGGTGCCCAGCGTGTGTGGGGGGCATGGCCTAGCGGCACAGTGCGGGGGCGTGGCATAGTGGGGGTGTGGCCTAGCACCAGTGTGAGGGGGCGTGACCTAGCGCCATAGTGTGAGGGTGCGTGGCCTAGCGGCATAGTGAGGGGGCGTGGCCTAGCGGCATAGTGTGAGGGGCGTGGCCTAGCGGCATTGTGTGAGGGGCGTGGCCTAGCAACATAGTGTGAGGGTGTGGCTTAGCGGCATAGTGTCAGGGGGCGTGGCCTAGTGACCGTATGAGGGGGCGTGGCCTAGCAACAGCGTGCGGGGGCGTGGCCTAACGACATTGTGCGGGGGCGTGGCCTAGCGGCGCCGTGCAGGGGCGTGGCCTAGCTGCAGTGTGAGGGGCGTGGCCTAGCGGCATAGTGAGGGGGCATGGCCTAGCAACATAGGTTGAGGGCGTGGCCTAGCGGCATAGTGTCAGGGGGCGTGGCCTAGCGGCACAGTGTGAGGGGCGTGGCCTAGTGCCATATTATGAGGGGGCGTGGCCTAGCTGCATAGCGTGAGGGGGCGTGGCCTAGCTGCATTGTGAGGGGGCGTGGCCTAGTGGCATAGTGTGAGGGGCGTGGCCTAGCGGCATAGTGTGAGGGGGCGTGGCCTAGCGGCAGTGCGAGGGGCGTGACCTAGCGGCATCGTGCGGGGGCGTGGCATAGTGGCATAGTGTGAGGGGGTGTGGCCTAGCGGCAATGTGAGGGGGAGTGGCCTAGCGGCATAGTGTGAGGGGGCGTGGCCTAGGGGCATAGTGTGAGGGGCGTGGCCTAGCGGCATAGTGTCAGGGGCGTGGCCTAGCGGCACCGCGTGAGGGGCGTAGCCTAGCGACACCGCGTGAGGGGGCGTGGCTCAGCGGCACCACGTTCGGCGCGTGGCCTGGCCAAACGGCCAATCCATGCGGGGGGCGGGGCCAGGCCGAGCCCAGCGGCCAATCCGTGGGGGGGCCGGGGCCAGGCCAAGCCCAGCGGCCAATCCAACGGTTGTCACTGTAAGGACACAATTTTGGAGCAAGACAGACAGACAGACAGAATAAGGTAATTATATATATATATAATATACTAGAAGGTGGCCCGATTCTACGCATCGGGTATTCTAGAATTTACGTATTAGTGTAGTTAATGTATGATTTTTGTTATATATATAGATGTTGTTGTGTGTAGTTGCCAAGTGTTTGTGTAGTGCGCTGTAAATGTTCTCGGTGTGCGGGGGGGGGGGGTGAGAGCGGTGTTTGTGTGTTGTGTTGCGTTGTTTGTGGAGCGCTGAGTGTCTGTAGTGTTGTGTGTGTGTAGTGCTGTGTGTGTTGCGCGGTTTGTGTGGGGTGCGTGTGTGTGTTTTGGGGGAGGTATGTTTTGTGCAATGTGTGTGTTGTGCAGTATGTGCGTATATTTGTCTATGCCGCGGTGTTTGTGTGTTGGGTGTTGTGTGTGTGCGCCGTTGTCTGTGTGTGTGGGTGTCTGTGTAGGGCGGTGTTTGTGGTTCCCAGTGTGTGTGTGGTGTGTTGTGCGGTGCGTGTGTGGCGGTGTGTGTTTTGGGGGGAGGTGTGCACCCCCCATCGTGCTCCATCCCCCATGCTGCGCACCCCCCATCGTGCTCCATCCCCCATTCTGTGCACCCCCCATCGTGCTCCATCCCCCATGCTGCGCACCCCCATCGTGCTCCATCCCCCATGCTGCGCACCCCCCATCGTGCTCCATCCCCCATGCTGCGCACCCCCCATCGTGTTTCATCCCCCCATTCTGGGCACCCCCCATCGTGCTCCATCCCCCACGCTGCACCCTCCCATCGTGCTCCATCCCCCACGCTGCACCCCCCATCATGCTCCATCCCCCATGCTGCACTCCCCATCATGCTCCATCCCCCATGCTATGTACCCCCCATCGTGCTCCATCCTCAATGCTACGCACCCCCCATTGTGCTCCATCCCCCATGCTACGCACCCCCTATCGTGCTCTATCCCCCATGCTGTGCAACCCCCATTGTGTTTCATCCCCCCATTCTGGGCACCCCTCATCGTGGTCCAACCCCTATGCTGCACCCCCCATTGTGCTCCATCCCCCATGCTGCACACCCCTCATCGTGGTCCACCCCCCCATGCTGCACCCCCCATCGTGGTCCACCTCCCATGCTGCACCCCCCATCGTGGTCCACCTCCCATGCTGCACCCCCCATCGTGCTCCATCCCCCATGCTGCACTCCCCATCGTGCTCCATCCCCCATAGGAGGAGTATAATGGGAGGAGTAGTCCTGGGGAAAGAGGAGTATAATGGGAGGAGTAGTCCTGGGGGGTGGTGTTCAGGTGCCCAACGTGTGCGGGGGGCGTGGCCGAATGTGCATCGTGTGCGGGGGGCGTGGCCTAGCGAGCATCGCGTGCGGGGGCGTGGCCTACCGGGCATCGCGTGAGGGGTGTGTGGCCTAGCGGGCATCGCGTGAGGGGGGGTGTGGCCTAGCGGGCATCGCGTGAGGGGGGCGTGGCCTAGCGGGCATCGCGTGCGGGGGGCGTGGGCTAGTGGGCATCGCGTGCGGGGGGCGTGGCCTAGCGGGCATCGCGTGCGGGAAGCGTAGGCTAGCGGGCATCGCGTGCGGGGGACCGTGGCCTAGCGGACAGCGCGCGCGGGGCGTAGCCTAGCAGACATCGCGAACGGGAGGCGTGGCCTAGCAGACATCGCACGCGGGGGGCATGGCCTAGCAGACATCGCACGCGGGGGGCGTGGCCTAGCAGACATCGCGTGCAGGGGTGTGGCCTAGCGGACATAGCGTACGGGGGGCATGACCTAGCGTGCATCGCGTGCGGAGGGCGTGGCCTAGCGTGCAGGGGGGGCGGGCCTGGCCAAACGGTTAATCCATGCGGGGGGCGGGGCCAGGCCGAGCCGAGCCGCCAATCCGTGTGGGGGGGGCAGGGCCAGGCCGAGCCCAGCGGCCAATCCGACAGTTGTCACTGTAAGGACACAATTTTGGAGACGGAGACAGACAGACAGACAGACTAAGGCAATTATATATATAAATACTGGAGATACAAGGGGTGCGGCGTAAGAATGAGTGAATTATTTCAAAGGAAATCAAATTTATTTAAAATATTCCAAAATTGCTATGATTCCTAACTTTTTGGGATTCAATTTGCACAATTCAGCAAAATGTTGGCCAGTATTGCTGGCTTTAATGGAGTTAGGAAGGGGCTAAAAACCATACTCCCTGTGCCCCCTCAAAATGTCTCTGCAGCCACTGCTGTTCTTCCCACTGTTCCCTAAAGCACCGGCTCAGATTCTGGTTTTGTCTTTACTCTTTGTCGATGCTTACAGCACTAACTAGGCCTCAGCACACTTTGACGTCATAATTTGCTTCGTCCGGGGGGCGTGGCCTGGCAATGGAGGAGTGAGGACGCTGAAAAATCTTGCTCCCGTGCCTGAATTGTCCCTGAGCCCTATTAATCATACCCACCCAGCATTACAGACGTAAATGCCGGCTAAAAAGAAGGGGACCGGCCAGATAGAACGTGCCCAGGGGACCTCATGGAGAGACGGGAGCCCCCACAAGCTGAACGGAGCACGGCGAGCAGAGGCAGGAGCAGACGAGGGACTGCTGCATCAGGGTGCCCCCTCCTTACCTGACATGGCGGCGGTCGCTCGTGGAGAGCACGCTCCCCACAGCAGCAGGGAGACGGAGGGCGTCGCAGACACGGCAGCTACTGAGCCAGGAATGCAGGCAGAGGGTAAGAAGTGTCAGACATCCCCGCAGCTGCAGCAGAGATTACCGGTCACAGCAGCGCCTGTAGCCCTTTCAGAAAATAGGTGGGAACTTCAAAACTTCAGCCCCACTGATAACACACTCTCATATGCTGATGTGTGTGCGCTCCCTAACAATCTGAACGCTGCTGGTCAACATGAGGCTGCAGACACTGTGACTCTTAAGGTCCAGTCACACTAAGCAACTTACCAGCGATCCCAACAACGATAGGGATCGCTGGTGAGTTGCTAGGAGGTTGCTGGTGAGCTGTCACACTGCGACGCTCCAGCGATCCCACCAGCAACCTGACCTGGCAGGGATCGCTGGAGCGTGGCTACACGAGTTGCTGGTGAGCTCACCAGCAACCAGTGACCAGCCCCCAGTCTCCTAGTTACAGCACACATCAGGTTAATTAACCCGATGTGTGCTGCAGCTAAATGTGCACAGAGCAGGGAGCAGCGCACAATGCTTAGCGCTGGCTCCTTGCTCTCCTAGTTACAGCACACATCGGGTTTATTACCTGATGTGTGCTGCAGCTAAATGTGCACAGAGCAGGGAGCAGCGCACACTGCTTAGTGCTGGCTCCTTGCTCTCCTAGTTACAGCACACATCGGGTTAATTACCTGATGTGTGCTGCAGCTACATGTGCACAGAGCAGGAGCCGGCAGCACAGGCAGTGAGAGCGGAGGAGGCTGGTATCAAAGGTAAATATCGGGTAACCAAGGACAGGGCTTCTTGGTTACCCGATGTTTACATTAGTTACCAGCCTCAGCAGAAGCTGGCTCCCTGCTCACTGCACATTAGTTGTTGCTGTCTCGCTGTCACACACAGCGATCTGTGCTTCACAGCAGGACAGCAACAACTAAAAAATGGCCCAGGACATTCAGCAACAACCAACGACCTCACAGCAGGGGCCAGGTTGTTGCTGGATGTCACACACAGCAACATCGCTAGCAACGTCACAAAAGTTGTTCGTTACAAGCGATGTTGCTAGCGATGTTGCTTAGTGTGACGGGGCCTTTATACCTGCTCCTGATCACTCCTCATTGTCCCTGAATAATCAGCTCTTCAGACAGTCAGAGATGGGATCCTCCTCAGTCCATAAGTCATTGTCAACATCAAAAAGCAGTGCACTGACAGTGGAGACTCCCTCCTCCCCAGAAAAAGGCTTGGCCCCTGCTGTATTTAGATCTTCACCATCTGTCTCAGGGGATGGGGATATGCAGGAGGGAACGCAAGAGGACTGTGTGTGGGATGACCTTAAAGCCAGAATAAGGACTATCTCCACCAGAGAGGAAATGGAAAACTACATCTCCAGACTAGAAGCCTCTTACAGAGCAGAATCGGCTTCAATCAGGGGGGAGGTGCAACAACTGTCAGAACGGGTGACGGCGTCCGAATCCTGCACTACATCTATCTCACTGCAACTGAAGGCACAGGCAACGGCATTATCTACACAAGCCCAACAGATAGAACACTTAACAGATTTGCTTGATGAGTTGGAAAACAGAGGGAGGCGAAACAACATTAGGGTAAGGGGCATCCCAGAAACCCTCGCCCCCCAAGATATAGATGAGTCACTGCGGCATCTTTTTAATTCTATATTGGGCCTTCCACGGGACTCCCGCTTGGAATTTGATAGGGCACACAGATCTCTGGGCCCTAAACCAGTTGAAGGATCTAGTCCACGGGACATCATATGCAAAGTCCATAAATAGAAGATAAAAGAAGAAATCCTGAGAAAGGCACGGCAGAAGGATTCCATTTTATTCAAGAACATGCCGATTCATTTGCTGCAGGACCTATCTCGGCACACATTACAAAAGCGCAGGGTTCTAAGGCCCCTATTAGATGCCCTGAGACAGAGAAACATCCTCTACTCATGGGGTTTCCCCTTTAAATTGCAAGTCCGGCATGGCGGTTCCTCACATGTGATACAGTCTCCAAAAGATATACCGGATTTCTGTGTGGCCCTTGGGATACCCGTGGTGCATATCAATGCTTCCGAGTGGCCATGCGTCCACGGGGTCCCAGGGGTGGAGGCGCAGGCTCCTCGGTCGCAGCGGGTCCGTAAGAGGGACCGGGGCCCGCGGCGGCGGAGTGGAGTAAAGACCGGAGCACCATCACCAAGTGGAGACTGAGAGTTCCTGGACTGCCTCAAATGGGATCCACTGATATGTGGGGAGAGAATGATGGTTTTGCCATTTAGGGCACTTTAGTCTGTACAGGCGTTGTCACGCACCATTATTTCTAAAGATGGGATTGATAATTTTGATTTCATATCTATATAGAGTTTATAGTGTTTTAGGATTGATGGGTTGGGTACATTAAAGTTCACATATACAACTGAGTTGGGCCGGGGGCCGGTCCGGCGGGGAGCATGCCTCCGTTGAAAGTTCACGTTCCCTTGGGGCTCTACACGCTGCAGGCAGGTGTAGAACACACTGGCCCCCAATTGTTCACGGTTAACTTTTGCTCACTCTAAGAGTAAAATTTCATAGATAGGTTATTTGTATAACTAGTCCTTTGTTTGGTATTGTGATTTCTCGAATCTTCTACATCTTCCCTTTTTCTCTTGTATTCCTGAAGTAACCCCCCCTCTCTCCCTTTTTTTCTCTCTCTCTCTCTCTCTCTCTCTCTTTTTCTCTCTCTCTCCCTCCCTCTCTTCTCTTTCCCTTCTTTTTCTTCTCCCTATTCATTTCTGGTCTACATACTAAAGCTCTGCCTTCACTTCACCCATTTGTCTTAAAACTCCCTTTTCCCCCTGATCCAGCGTGAAAACCCTAACTTCCCTAGTGTTTTTTTCCTGATAGAGGTGCTGTACTGAACCAAGATGCCACAACTTAAAATGGGCTCACTGAATGTTCGAGGCTTTAACACCCCTCAGAAAAGGTCCCACATATTATATGAGATGCATAAACAAAGAACTCAGATCATAATCCTACAAGAAACCCACTTTAAAACTGGACATATACCCGACATTCGGAATAGATACTATACACACTGGTTCCACAGCACGAATAATGAATCAAGATCTAAGGGAGTTTCAATAGCATTACATAAAAACCTGATACATTCGGTGATAGATTCCAAAATAGATGAGGCAGGCAGATATGTGTTACTAAAAATCAAGATATGCTCAATAATGTATACGATCGCAGGCTGGTACGGACCTAATTGTAATCAGACTAACGCTTGTTGCTCTTTCCTAAAAGTTCTGTCAGATTTCGCGGAGGGGGAGGTGTTGGTGGGCGGCGACTTCAATTTCACATTAAATCCGGTGGTGGACGTGTCGACTGGGAAGGAGTGCCATACCTCTGAGACGCCTGGCGGCCCTGAAGCGTGAGTTGCATAACATTCATCTGGTGGATGTCTGGAGAATCATGCATCCCCAGGATAGGGACTATACATTTTTCTCCACCCCACATCAGACATATAGTCGGATCGACTTTTTTCTGGTCAGCCAGCGAGTCCTCTCGTGGCACCCGATCCCTACCATCGGGAATGTGGTCTGGTCTGATCATGCCCCGGTCTTTTTGGATATCTCTCCTCCAGACTACCCAAACCGAACGTGGACGTGGAGATTGAATGACTCCCTATTGAGAGATGAGGGGTGCATTTCGGAGGTAAAAGAGTCCATGGAGTTTTTTGTGTCCTCACATGCAGCTGACCCTATGCCCTTGTCCCTCCAATGGGAGGCTTTTAAATGTGTTATCCGTGGATTTCTAATTAAGCACGGGGCACGGATTAAAAAGGAAAAAACTGCAGAAATGTCCTTGCTTCTCAGGGAAATTTCCACGTTGGAAGCCTCTCATAAATCCAACTCCTCTTCAGAAACGCTGGCTAAGCTTTTTACAACCAGGGAAGCTCTGCGGAGACTGCTGGACAGCAGATTACTTAAGTTCAAAACCAAATTTAAAAGGGTGTTATATAGACACTCTGACAAATGTGGCCGTCCACTCTCACGCCTTCTTCACCCTCGGGACCAGACTTTATATATCCCTAAACTGAAGACCCGGAAGAATAATGATACATTCGACCCCACCAGGATATTAGGTATCTTTGAGGACTACTACGCAGATTTATATCGTATACAGGGGAAATATTCAGATATGGCTCCACAGGACCTCCAAAAACGCATAGATGACTACGTCGCTGAAACCCCCCTTCCAGTGTTAGACACAGGGACCACCACACGGTTAGATGACAGGTTTGAGGAAGAGGAAATAGCCGCAGCAATAGGGGACTCCCCGGGTGGGAAAAGCTCGGGTCCAGACGGATTCTCGCCAGTTTTCTATAAATTATTCAAGAACCAAATTACCCCTTTTATGACGAGAGTCTATAATTCGGTATCTGACACATCCCCTTTTGCTCCTCAATCGCTGGAAGCCCATATCGCAGTACTGCCAAAGCCCGGGAAGGATCAGTCGGTGGTTTCTAACTACCGCCCGATCTCATTAATAAACATACATGTAAAAATCTTTGCAAAACTTCTGGCGAATAGACTAGCCCCCCTATTACCTTCTTTAATTCACACAGACCAGGTTGGATTTGTACAGGGAAGGGAGACCCGAGACAATGTAAACAAGACGATACACTTAATTGCAAGAGCCAAGTCCCAATCGCTGCCCTTGGGGCTCTTGTCAATAGACGCAAAAAAGGTGTTTGACCGTGTGCATTGGGGGTTTATGAGATCTGCGTTGAGTCAGATAGGGTTGGGCCCGAATTTTCTTGGCAAGGTCATGGCTCTGTACTCCAGACCATCAGCTCGGGTTAGAGCGAATGGCGCCCTGTCTGGCCCAATAGCGATCAAAAATGGTACCCGACAGGGTTGCCCCTTATCTCCCCTTCTCTATGTCATCGTAATGGAACACCGTGCGGTGGCAGTTAGAAGGAACCCCAATGTACATGGTCTGAGCCTTGGGCACAAGGAATACAAAACAGCTATGTATGCGGATGACCTTCTGCTGTACACTTCCCAACCTCTGGTCTCATTCCCCTCATTAATAAAAGAATTCGAATGGTTCAGTAACTTGAGTAACTTCAAAATAAATTATTCCAAAACGGAGGCATTAAATATATCCCTGAAACCAGCTGAGGTCGCAATACTGAAAAGTAAATTCCCCTTTCGATGGCAAAATACATCAATCAAATATCTTGGTGTGGTGGTCCCTTCCAATTTAAGCCTGCTGTATCCCCTGAATTATCAGAACCTCTTGAATAAAACTCTCAAAGATCTGGAGGCCTATAATAGAAAACCCCTCTCGTGGTTTGGTTGGATAAATTCCTTTAAAATGGATATCCTCCCAAGGTTTCTTTACATTTTTCAGACGGTCCCCATAAATCCTCCTACGGCCTTTTTTAAGACCCTGAGGTTCGCAGTGATCCGTTTTGTTTGGAAAGGGAGGTAAGCCTCGGATTAGCTACAAGACATTGGTCCGATCTAAGCAGCGGGGAGGAGCTGGGTTGCCGGACCTACGGGCCTATCATAGAGCTTCCCTGGTTGCCCGCTTGACAGACTGGCGTTTCCATAAAGAGACCAAACAGTGGGTGGAGCTGGAACAGACCTTTTCCTGGGTCCCCCTGGGAGGACTCCCATGGATTCAGAAAGAGAACATGGTGGTGGAAAAGAAACAGATAGACGCAAGTGGGATTCTGCTCAGGGCAACCTTGGAAGCTTGGGAGGACACAAAATGCAAGGGTAGCTTTTCGGATAGTCCCACCTCCTTGGCCCCCCTGTTTGATAATCCAGGCTTCCCTCCGGGTTGTAACATAGACAGGTTCCTCGGATGGGAGAGGGAGTTGGACATCAGAATGGGACAGATATTGCAGGGCAAATACCTGCAGTCTTTCGCAGACATACAGGCCACATTCCCTGACCTTCATTTAAACTGGTTTGAATATCTGCAACTGCACTCTTTCGTACGGTCTTGGCTCAGAGGGGGACCTCCCCCGGACCCGACTACGTCCACGCCTTTTGAACGTTTATTTTTGCAATCATCGCCGCCCTCACACTCGATCTCACTCATATATCATTTGATTAATGAGGCCCACTGTTCGGAGGACCCAGGGTATATCAGAGTATGGGAGACGGAACTTGGACTTGGTTTGTCGGAAGAGGAGAAGCGGAAGGCTTTCCTGTTCTCTCACAAAATTTCAGATGCGGATTAGACAAAAGCACGCTGACCCACATATGGTGGACATGTCAGAAATTGTCAAACTTCTGGTTTCAGGTGTTTCAAATATATAATCAAATGTCTGGAGAGAACATCACCCCCTCAATTAAAATGGCACTTCTGTCAATATTACCCGGCTCGGTAAGGCAGCAAAAGAAGAGCCTTCTACGATTCTGCTTGATAGCAGACCGGGCAGTCATTCCTAGGCATTGGAGATCCACGGAGGCCCCCACCATTGGCGAGTGGCAGGTGGAGCTGTCACACATTTGTCACATGGAGGAACTTTCAGCACTGGTGCTGGGTAGTAATGAGAAATTTATTAAGGTCTGGCAACCCTGGGTGGTGTTCAAGGAGTCCTCGGACTCCCAAGACTTGTTTCGGTAACAGCACATGCCCACACACTCTCCTCACCTTCCCCTCAATCCCCTTGTCTCATCCCTCAAGGTTTCTTATTTTCCTCTGCCCACCTTCCCCCCTCTTTTCTTCTGCCTTTAATACTTTGGGAATACTTCCTTTTCTTTGTTGTTCGAATCTAGTAAGCCGCATCTTGAGATGATACAGGTTGGGTGGAAAATTTTAAACCAGCCCGGAGGATTCTAATAAATATTATAAGGTGTTGCGACATGATGCCGAGATACGTGAATGTGATTGTCACTCGGTATCGGGTCGATGATATAAGGATGATAGGGCTGATGTATTATTCAGTATTTTATTCATACTCGCACTTGCTTTCTGTATGTAACTGTATTTTGATGAAAACATTTCAATAAAAACAGATTTATCATAATTTGCTTCGTCCCACATAACCTTATGATGTAACGGATTTCATTATGTGTATCGAGACCTAGTCCATGCCAGAAACGTCTACAAAAAGTGAAAAAACAGCAGCAAGGGTTGAGGTGACTGTGATATTTTGCGTCATAATACATTCACAAATCTTTGGGGGTTACATTTGATTTGCATTAAATATTTTGGATGTACATCAAAATTTTCAGCTAAACTTCAGGTGAATCTGTTGAATTTGAATTTCAGTAGTTTTGTTCATTCTCAGTATTGAGGTAAGAAGAGGCTGCTCACATTGCTGTTCACCCTGTCTTACTGAATGCAGAATGAATGCTGTATCCTAAAGGTATGTGACACGCCCCACTGGGGCCTAGGGGTACTTGTTACGGGGCCACAGTTCTGTCCTGGGTGGATGTCGCAGCGGCAAGGCTTGATTCCATAACCCCGGCGGTGTCGTTTTAAGATGATAGGGGAATATTTACATAGGATATGTCGTGACGCCACTTGTGGTATGCAGCCAGATATGTGCTGCCGCTGCTATTCAGTTTCCTTGGGGTCGGTGATGATGCATCTGAGTTGGTATAGTGATGCGCCCGCACCGGGGCTGTCAAGGTTACTTCTGTTCTTTGGGGGATGTCACGGCGATGGGACTCGGCTTTGTGACACCGGCGGTGGTCATATAAATGGGGGGGTCATTTAAAGGGGAGTAAAGTAGTAGTTTCTCGTGATGCCACCTGTGGTATGCGGCAAGCTAGGTGTCGCCACTGCGGGATGGGGACCTCTGGGGCAAATGGTGACGCAGCTTGGTTGGTATAGCTCTCTACAGGCAGAGCTGGGCCCCTGGGCGGATGGGAGTAGTAGTAGGTGATGGCGGGGGTGCAGGCCGGAGGCGCAGGCGAATAACTGAACGACACAGTGATGCAGTCTCAAGGATTTTACTCACAGTAGCAGGTTCCAAGGTAACATAACTAGTCAGTGACCGCCTTTGGAGTGCTGGTTTCCAGTTGATCCCAGGTAGTTCGGAGGTCAAGTCCGGTGCATCTTTCTTATATTCCTTTCTAGACCTCTTTTTGCGCTTACTTCTCACCCGCCTGTGCTGCGCCTATGCACACAGTGCCCTGAGCCGGTGTCCGCGGACCTTGTCGGGTGGCTTGAAGCTCTATCCCTTGGCCCTATGTGGTCACCTTCCAGCGGATTTGTGTGCGGAGTTGGCTTTGGTACTAGATGGGTCCTTAGCCTCTGGTTTTACTATATGAGCACGTTGGTTCTTCTCCTCTATTCTAGGGACTAGTCCCCGAGTTGCGGCGAAGTCCTTCCACTCTGTATGTGGAACAAGGCCACGGGAGTATGGCATACGTCCAATGGTCTCTAGGACCTTTTCTGTCTTGTGCCTGGGTCGAGCTGCACCAGCTCCAGACCACAGGTCTTCACTCCTCCACTGCTCCTTCTCGACTCTCCAACTTTCTGTCACAGGCTGCTCCCACTAACTAGACTCCATCCTCCAGGTGTCTGATTAGGGGGAGGGAGATGCCATCACCAGTGGTGACTATACATAGCAATAATGGCACCAAACCCCAACCCTGTACCGGTGGTGAGCTGCTAACTAAGAGTGTTGCGTGTTTTTGTCTGCATACTGGTGGATGACCTCTTCCGTACCCAGGATGGGGTACCACACCTCTGGCTGAGGTGCAGTACCTCTGTAACGACTGAAGCCTCAGGGGTGCCACACTCCCCCACAGCAAATCCCAGCACGTCCTCAGGCTGGAACAAAACTAAAATACAATGGTGTCATGACATGCAAATTTTTGAATGCTGTAAACAAAGTAACCATTTTCTTCCTTGCAGTAACCTCAGCCTCTGGTTTGCTAGCTGAGCCTTGTAGTTCTCCACTAGTTGGGGGGCCGGTCACCTTTGTGGCCAAGTCCCTCCACACCGGTATACCGGCTGTGCAATGAGGCCACGGGTGTATGGTGCACTTCCTGTGTCCTCTAGGACCCCTTCTATCCTTTCTGGTCCTAGTGTGAGCTTCTTCAGCTCAACTCCCCTAGAACCTGTCTCCTGCACGTGCTACTCCACTCTCCTCCCAACATGTTCTGACTAGTTTCACTTTCTCCACACAGTTCTAAGTGTCCACGCTCTAACTAACCCCACCTCCAGACTGGTTTGGAACTGTGTTCTCCCTAAGGAGCAACTCGCCCTCCGCACAGCCTAATGGGGTGTAGCTAAATCAGGTGTGAGTGTGTGTGTTGCAGTCTGCAGCCTCTCCTTACCAGGGAACGGGGTCCCACACTTCTGACTGAGGTGCAGTACCTCTGTAGCAACTGGAGCCTCAGGGGCACGACATATGCTATGTTACATATTAGAGATGAGCAATTTAATTTATGCTGCCGTGATCCGGGTTTCAGTCTGGTTCTCCATTGCAGCTAGTCTTCACTTTTATGTCCGTCATCTTCGACCTGGTCTTTTGATGCACATGATGATTTGTGAGGCCTAGGGGCTAGGCCTCATGTGATGCCCTAATGTCAGAGGCATAGTGTACCGCCCCACGGCCTCGGCTGCGACCGCCGAGCCATTCGGATCCGTGCTCGCGTTCTCCGGGTGGTGGCTCGAGCCTCTCACGGACCCGGGGGTCACGTCGCCCTGCAAGGGAGGTTGGCGCTACGCGCGGGGGATGCGGGTATTTGGTTTTTGGTGTGATTGTTCGTGACGCCACCCAGGGGTTGTGGTGATGGTGGGCACCACCGCTGCGGTGAGGGTGCGGGTACTCCCGGGAACGGTGTTGTGGCGCAGCTGTTGGTGTTAACCCCTCCGTGGGTAGGGGTGGTGTGTCCCGGGCCCGATGGTGAAGATGCGGGGCACAGGGCTGCGATGCGGTGCCTGATGGCACAAGTGTACTCACGATTAAGCCACACAGAGTCACTGGTAAACCAAAAGAAGTGATGAACGGGGCCCGCAGACGGCTGCAACTTCTTAGTCGGGTTGGCAGTGTCCACCTTTCTCCTGCACTTGTGTGTGTCTTGACCACTGTGCCTGGGCACCGGTGATCCGCTCCCCGGTGTGTATGTGTCGTAGGAGCCCCTTTGCCCGCAGGCACTGGCCCCTGGATCTCTGGCCTTTAGCGGTGGCTCTTATCCGGACGGGTTGGGCTGTTGCCTTCAATCGGGACTTTGGTGGCAATGAACCCTTGGGGTCCAGACCGCAATCAGTTAATTTGACTATGGTGGTGGCGTATAGCCTAGTCGGGGTTTGAGTACCCTGCCTGGTGCTCCGGTATCCAGTTGGTTCCCTAGTTCGGTTCCGGTGGGCCACTACCCTGGCCCGGTCCCTATGGTTCCACCGGTCGTATTCCCGGTCTCCTGCAGGCGTCCACTGACGTCTCCCTGCCTGACTGTTCAGGGGTCCTAGGCTCCAACCCAGGCCCCACGCAGAACTGTGTTCGCTTCCTCTCCCTGCTGCACTCTACTCCACACTCCTCTCAACTCCACTCAACTACTGTCTGTCTACTGTTTTCCTGCCTCAGGCCAGCAGACTCCTTGGAGGGTGTGTCTTTCCGCCTGACTCCGCCCACCTGGTGTGCCTGTCTGACTCTGAGGGAGGCAATCAGGTCTTTTGTTTGACGGGTGTTACCTTTCTAAGGTGGGGGTGTGTGTGTGGTGGTGTAGTGACCTGTGACCCCTGGGGTCCAGGGCATCACACATAGTAAGTGGCAGAGGCACCCAGGAAGCCTGGCCAAGTGTGCCATTTGGCTTTGGGACACCTCAACCCCACTGGGTGTGAGCACTTCCTGGGGTCCTCGGGTCTCTAGAGACTGGTTATTTACCATTCTGGCAGAAATTTGTATCTGCCTGCACACCTGATTTTGGTTTTTATTTTTCCAGTTTCAGATTTATTCTGCTGACTGTTATTTCGGAATTAGCATGACATAAAAATGAAGATTTTTACTTATTGAGTGCCGCCTCCTTTCTTTTTCTATTCCAGAGTTGTTATATGTGTTTTAATGGAGAGCGTTGCACCACAGGTGATTTTTTTTCAGTCTCTGTCGTGACCTATTTGTTGCACTGCATTACTTAAAAATGGATGAATGAGCAGTGAATGTGGTTTTAGTGCCGGACTTTTCTTTCTTTTGATGAATTTATGTATTGTCTCCCACTCCCCTACCTTTTGTTTCCTCCCTCTCCTTCTCAGGTTTGACCTTTTGAAGCACTGAACACTGGTCTTTGTGTGAGGTGGTGGAGCTTCCTGGCTGTGCTCTTCTGTCGAAAGAAAGTGGCCCTACAACTGCTGAATCAGGGTAAGACAACAGTACTAACAAACATTCTCGATTGGTCCTCTTCTCTCCCTCAAGATGACGCGATTATTTTCACTAACTGTTAAGGGGTTAAATTCCAATGTAAAGTGGAGATTGGCCCAAAAGGAGCTTAACGTGGCCAAAGCTGATATCGCTTTCCTGCAAGAAACCCATCACGACCAAACTTGCTCCTTTAAATTTGCATGCGGAAAATACCTCGGCATTGGGTAATAAGAAAAGGGCAGGAGTGGCTGTACTTATCACATGGGGATGTCCCAAACAGATAAACAAATCTATCTTGGACCCACAGGGGCACTACATAATTCTGAGGGGAACACTGAAAGGGGTGCCGATCGTCTTATGTAATGTCTGTGCCCCTAACTCTGGGCAGATCTCTTTCCTGGAGCGGGTTTTGACCAAGCTCACACGAGAGCTCCCCGCTACAGTGTTGCTGGGGGGGGAAGGCGAACTTTAACTTACACTTCTCTGAAGTTAGGGATCAGCATTCCTTGAATGGGTACCATCCCTCGGAGAATCTAACCAGATAGTCTAGGGCCCTGCATGCTGTGATTCACAAAAATGCCTTTTTTTTTACCTAATTCTACTTCCTAATTTCTACTTCCAGAAAATACACGTTTTTTTTCCTCACCCACACTCAATGCACATGCGGATCGACACCTTCTACGGAAATCTCGTAGGGTTATGACTCATTAAAACAGCAGACATTGACCATATAACGTGGTCAGACCACGCCCCGTTTATACTAGATCTAGTGTCATCTAGCACAGTGGAAAGGGTATGTCACTGGAGACTGAATGCCGGAGTATGTCACTGGAGAATGAACTCCGGCATATCGAACTAAGCTAGAAAAGCAGTTAGAGGAATTTTTTTTAGCTGAATAAAGATTCGGTCTCTTCTACAAAGATGTTACGGTAAGCACATAAATCGGTGGTGAAAGGTAACTGCATTTCCCTTGCATCCCACTTGAAAAAAAGATGCAAATAAACCGCCAAAATCTCATAAAACAGCTAGATGGAGCAGGACGGGATATGGCCACGTCTCCCACTGTACCTAAATTGAAGCGTGAGTATTCATCCCCATTTTATATTCTCAATGGCTCCAGATAGGGCTGCCCCCTATCCCCCCTATTTTATTCTGTGTATAGAACCCCTTGCTGCACATATACGGGAAGCTCCAGATATACAGGGTTTCCAGCTTAGAGGCCAGGAATACAAGATATCGCTTTTTGAAGATGATGTCCTCCTTATACTCCGTAACCTGTAAATTTGCCGCCAAACTTCCACTCCCTTTAAGCAAATTATGGACGTTTATCAGGATGCAAAACCAACACGTCAAAAACAGAAGCCTTATCCCTAAATTTGAAGCCCGCAGTCCTCTCCCTGCTAAAATCCTCATTTAAGTACAACTGGAAGTAAGACAAATTAAAATATCTGGGTGTATACTTAACACCCTCTTATGACTCCCTCTATAAGCACAACTTCCCAACCTTCTTTGAGGAAAATGAAAACGACCTTACATAAATGGGAGAAACTACATCTAAATTTCTTTGGGTGAATGGCTGCCATTAAAATGACAATTCTCCCAAAGTTTTTATACCTCTTGGAGACCCTCCCCTTGGCTATCCCAAGGCCAGTAATCCATAAATTTCAAACGTTACTTAACAACTTTATATGGACCCACAAATGCCACCAGATAGCTCATTCAGTTCTATTGGCCCCTAAGAGGTTGGGGGTACTGGCTTTCCCAGATATGTGGAAGTATAATCTCGCCACGCACCTGAGACGTATTCCCTCATGGACTGCTTTAACCTTCTCTAGTAAGTGGGTGAAGGTGGAACGTGTCTGGTTTGCCCCGATCCATCCTAATGGGTTACTATGGCCTACATTCCAACTTCCGTCAAAACCGTTTCTGTTGAGGCCTATGAGGTTCACCAGGCAGGTGTGGATGCTGGAAGCAGGGACCTTTTCTCTAGCTTCGTCCAATCCCTCATAGTGCCATTTCTTTTTACCCTCATTACCCTTTTTATCCGCGTTACCGGACAGTATGAGTGGGTGGACAACTGACCCAATGGTCATAGCCAGGATATTCCGGTATGCAGATATAATTGACTCCTTTTCAAACACGATTTTACCCTTTTCTGTTTTGAGGGAGAGATTTAGAATCCTGGCCACGGCCTAATTTATGTATGCACAGATACGACATCTAGATCTAACTTCCATAAAGTCTGCGACATTCTCCAAGCCCACCCCGTTTGAGGGTCTCTGCAGGCAGGGCACTCCAACGAGCGGACTGATATCAGGGATTTATGGTATACTCGCCTCACATCTGGAAATCCGACACTCGACAATTGTCAAATGGGAGACATTTCTGGGAAGGGAACTCCCAAACTCTATTTGGTAGATTATATGGGAAAAAGCATCAAAGACGTCGGTGTGCAGAGCTCCTAAGAAAAATCAGTATCAGATCCTGATACACTGGTACCATACCCCGGATATGTTACATAAACTTTTCTTTACAGTGTCAGATTCCTGTTGGAGGTGTACAAGAGGGGTGGGGACTCTACACCACTTCTTTTGGGGATGTGGGGCCCTCGCAACTTTTTGGAAGGGAGTAGGCGACCTGATTTATCGGGACCTAAACCTCAGGGTCCGTTTGGATCTGTTTACTTATATATTTAACGTTCTTCCAGAAGGGGTAGCTAAAGACACAGCCAGGTTGATCGTACACATGTGTACATGGGCAAGGAAGAATACACAACAGGACAATGGATACGGGACACAAGAATACCTCACCACCTCTATTAATAAACGACTGCACTCTTTCCAAGTAAAATATATCTTTGTACCGTGTTAGCCAGTAGAGATAAAAAAATTGTTTAAAAGAACTGAGAGTCCTCAGTGGTTGATGCCTTTTAATGGCTAAGTGAAAAGATGGTAATAATTGCAAGCTTTCGAGAAACTCTTTCCAGAAAGTATAGACCCCGTGGGACTTATACATGGTGGACTGAAGGATAAAAGCCAGTGCTACTAGGCCCTTCTGCTGTCAAATATATCTTAAATATAATGATTGAACTTCCCCCGCACTTCTTACCCTACCTCATGTTTCTTCCCCTCCAGTGGTGTCTTTGTAGTATATCTCCCATCGTAGGTTTTCATATGTAAAATTCCCTGATGCCCTTTGTATTTTGTTTTGTACTAACTTCCTTGTTAGCAACAGATACAAATTTTGTTTAAATAAACAGTTTAAAAAAAATAAAGATAACATGACTGTAATTTAATATATTATTGTTCATATTGAGCAAAATTAATTTCAGCTTATTGGTATGGCCCTCCACAACAGTCATTGCCCACCCTTGCACTAGAGGCATTGAAAGGGGACCTGTTTGTCTTCTGATGTGTCTGTTAGAGCTCTACATTGTGCGGTTCCTCTGTTATCCCTCCTATAGATGTATGAATAAATTGACAACTGCTTGGCAAAGTTAGACTGTGTGGTGACGCACCTCTTTCACAAGGCCAGTGGTATAGCTCAGTAATCAATGTATTCATACATTTCTTAGCGGTATAACAGGAGTGACACAAGAAAAGATGTCGGGATAGATGACTAGTCCATCTTGACATACTAGAGCCTGGACTAGATGGCACTTATGGCATTTTCCTAAAAGTTTTTCAGAAGTTCCCTGTGGTGTGAATTGTCTGTGCAAATATAACTGCGTCCATTGCATATTACTGGGTGGGCAGCACAAGGTTTCTTTAATATGGAGTTGATCAGTAGTTGGGTTTACATCATGCAACTTAATAGCACAAGGCAAGTAAAATGTGATGGGGATACAGTGACTTTTACTGTGTAATATTTCCTATTAACAATCTGATAAACAGTATTCTTTATTTATGTCCTTTATTTATTTCTAACAATTAAAATGTCCAATGTCCCTGGCTTAGGACTGTGAGCTAAGCAATGATTGACGAGGTGATTAACATTGGGTTATAAAGTGCCTGGTGAGACGTCAGGAGGTTGTACGCTCATTTTCTGCTGCTAATTTAGAATCCTTTTGATTTGTCTTTCTTCAGAACTCTCATCGTTTTGGTCAGAGAATCTGTCAGTCCATGCGTGATTTGGCTGAGCTCCTCACTGTCCCACCTCGGGGTGAACGTTGATCTCCTGCCACTGTACAAGATCACAGGACACATCACATAACCTGTTACTTATTCACTCGATGCCTGATCTACTTGTTATAAAGCAATTACGCAAATGTCTTGGGTGTTACTGATGATGGGATGCTGGCGCTTGGTCAATCAATATATATATGGCTATTATCTGCACTGGAATAAAGAATCTGAATGTATGTAAATAAATTTTAATGTACCAAACCACCAAATACCATTGCCTGTTCATTCTTCACATGTTATAGTATTCCCAATGAACCCGATATTATGGCAGTAATTAAGTCATTACTGAACACCGTTGATTTGAGTAAAGATATTTTATTCAGATTTCCAGCGTGCATGTGAAGGGACATATTGTGACCCGCCTCCTGGCATTTCCCAGAGTATGATCATGCTCTTACGGTTTGTATTTGCACACAAAATGGTTTTGTTTATGACATGAATCATCATTCCATTGGCGGAAATCTGCGGAGAAAGAAATATTTATGAACCGTACACTTGGCCAATAATACTTTTAGGTTATATATGGCAGGTTTACACCTCAGACACATGGATGGTGTCATATTCCTAATGTGCAACGGTAGCCAAATGGCATTTTTCCAGCACTCTAGAGTTTTGATATTGGCTTGTTCACACACTACATTTTTGCATCATTTTTTTACTCTTGTTTTTACTGCAGAAAAAACATTGCTCTTTACAGTAGCTACAAAGTTAATACATTTTCTGACATTTCATGCACATGCTGCTTTTTTTCGTTGAGAATTTGAATCATCAAAACTTTTTTCAAATCCGCAGCTTGTCAATTCTTTCATGATTTTTGCACCGTTTTTCACCCATTCAAATACAGTTAAGTCCAGAAATATTTGGACAGTGAAACAAGATTTGGCATTTTAGCTGTTTACCAAAACATATTCAAGATACAATTACATAATTAATACAAGCTTTAAGTGCAGACTCTTGGCTTTAATTTGAGGATATTCGCATCGTAATTGGAGTAAGGGTTTAGGAATTAGGCTGTGTGTCCACAAGACAATGTACCCACGGATTTTTCTGCGAAATACCTGCGGATTTATCTGGATTTTCCAGCTAAATCCGCAGGTTTGCACAACTACAGACACTCTCCATGTTATCCTATGGGATTTGGGGAGTGCTGTCAATGGTGCGGTATCTGCGGCTTCAGCTATCCCGCAGCAACACATAACTGCATGTCAATTATTCATGCGGAAATATCTGCGGAATTCCCGCTTCTCCACTATGGAGATACAGGGAGGGACTTCCACAGGTATTTCCGCATTTGTCCCGCAAGTTTACCGCAACAAAAATGCTCGAATCCCACAGCTATGGATAGCCGTGGATTCCGGGCAGCAGATGGGTAAACCTGCGGACAAACCTGCGGAAAAATCTGTGGGTACGTTGTTCCGTGGGCACATAGTCTAACAGCTCTTTAATATGTAGCTGCTTCATTTTCAACGGACCAAAAGTAATTGGACATTTATCTCAAAAGCTCTTTATTAGGCTGCCTAGGCTATTCCCTGATTACTCCATCATCAATTAAGCAGGTAAAAGGTCTGGAGCTGATTTCAGGTATGACATTTGAATTTTGAAAGCTGTTGCTCTGAATCCACAGCAAGCGGGCAAAGCAGCTCTCAATGGAAGAGAAACAGACCTTCATTAGGCTGATAAAAAAAAAGAAGAAATCCATCAGAGAGATAATAGAAATGTTAGGAGTGGCCAAATCAACAGTTTTGTACATTCGGCAAAAAACAAACAAACACACTTGTGAGACTGGGAATTCAAATAGATCTGGAAGTCCATGGATGACAACAATGGTAGAGGATCACAGAATATTTTCCATGGTGAAAAAAAAGTTCACAACATCCAGCCAAGTGAAGAACACGCTCCAGGATGACTTAATCAGAGCAAATATAGAGGGTTCACCAAAAGATGCAAACAATTTATCAACCTTAAAAATAGAAAGGCCAGATTAGACTTTGCCAAAAACATATAAAGAAGCCAGCCAAGTTCTGAAAATGCATTGTTTGGACAGATGGAACTAAGATCAACCTATACGGGAAGCAAAAAGTATGGAGAAGGCTTGGAACCGCTCATGATCACCTCATTTTCTGTATACATAGTGGAGGCAATGTGATGGCATGGGCATGCATTGCTTCCAATAGCACTGTATCATTAGTGTTTATTAATGATGTGAAGGAAGACAGAAGCAGCCGAATTAATTCTGAAGTGTACAGGGCTATACTTCCTGCTCAGATTCAACTAAATGCAGCTAGGTTGATTGGACGGCGCTTCACTGTACAGATGAACAATGGTCCAAAAGTCCTTTGAAAGAAGGTTTTTAAGCAATGAAATAGAATATTCTGCAATGGTTGAGTCAATAACCAGATCTCAACACCATCGAGCTGGATTTCACATGCTAAAGACACTAACGTAAGGAAAGACCCACAATCAAGCAATAAACTGGAGTCAGCGGAAGTCAAGGCCTGGCAGAGCACCACAAAGGAAAAAAAACAGCATGGCTTCCAGACTTCAATTAAAGCAATTTTGTACAAAGTATTAAAAATGAAAAAATGAACATTTTATTTATGGTAAAGTTAATTTGTTAAATAATTTTTAAGCCCCTGAAACGAGGAGGCTTTGTAGAAAAATGATTGCAATTCCTAAGTGTTTCACAGGATATTTTTGTTCAACCCCTTTAATTAAAACTGAAGATCTACACTTCAATTGCATCTCAGTTGTTTCATTTTAAATATAAAATGGTGGCGTGCAGAGGTCAAATCACAGAGATTCAGTTACTGTTCAAATATTTCTAGTCCTAACTGTAATTGGGAAGAAAAAAAGCATGTAAAAAAGAATGCAAAAAAGCGTAAAAAGCATGTCTTTTACACGTTTTTCTTGCCAACACTGTATTTTGCTACAGCAAAATCTACTGCAAATATTCAGTGTGAACGTACCCTTATAGCAGATGCATATATCATATGACGCGCAATCTTTACCTACTGTACTTGTTTAGTTCTCGGAGCACACGCATGCACTGAAACTTTAGTTTTATCTTAGAGTAGCCATTGTTATCATTTTTATTTCATAAGTCAACAATTCACATGAAAATAAGAAACTTAGTAATATACCATATATATTTACCGTATTTTTCGGACCATAAGACGCACTTTTTTCCCCCCAAATGTTGGGGGAAAGTTGGGGGTGCGTCTTATGGTCTGACTGTGGCTGCGGGGAATGAGGGTGCTGCGGTGGAGCGGGTCATTGGGGGCACGAGCAGGCTGTAGCAGCCTGCCGTGACCACGTGCACCCGCTCATTTAATATGCAAGCCCATCCTCCCGCCCATCTCTCAGCGGTGAAGCTGGCGCTGACAGGTGGGCGGGAGGATGAGCAAGGGATAAACAGTCGGCCCGCATGATCACCCCTGGCAACTGCAGCCTGGAGTGGTCATGTGCGGCTGTATTCACTGCCCCCCGCACAACATCATCAGTGCGGGGGGCAGTGAATCAGTACACATTACTCACCATTCCCCTGCAGCATCGCTCCTCCTCCCGTCTGTCCGGTCAGCTGACTTGTGTGACTAGCGGCATGCACAGCGATGACGTCAGCTGACTTGCGTGACTAGCGGCGCGCACAGCGATGACGTCATCGCTGTGCACACGTGTCCACGCAGCCGCCGGCACAGACCACCGGAGGACAACGCGATGCTGCAGGGGGATGGATGCATTCAGCGGCGCTGCCGCTGACATAGACGATAAGAGGAGCGGTGCTGCAGGGAGTGAGGTGAGGTAAGGTGAGTATGAACGTTTATTTTTTTTATGTGCCACAGGATGCGGCCATACACCAGAATGAGGGCATATAGCAGGATAGGGGTATATTATGAGCAGCATGGGGAGTTTTTGAGCAGGATGAGGGTATATAGCAGGCTGGGGAGTATATGAGCAGGATGAGGGTATATAGCAGGATAGAGGTATATTATGAGCAGCATGGGGAGTATATAGCAGGCTGGGGAGTATATGAGCAGGATGGGGAGTATATGAGCAGGATGGGGAGTATATAGCAGGCTGGGGAGTATATAAGCAGGATCGGGAGTACATGCGCAGGATGAGGGTATATAGCAGGATAGAGGTATATTATAAGCAGGATCGGGAGTATATGAGCAGGATGGGGAGTATATGAGCAGGATGAGGGTATATAGCAGGCTGGGGAGTATATGAGCAGGCTGGGGAGTATATGAGCAGGACATTACCCCCATAGCAGTGTCAGCAGCAGATCCTCGCCCCATAAGTGTGTCATGCCCACATTTTTTGCTTAAAATTTTATTTTCCTATTTTCCTCCTCTAAAACCAGGGTGCGTCTTATGGTCAGGTGCGTCTTATAGTCCGAAAAATACGGTACTTTTTTTTTTTTGGCCAGGGCTGATCATTCATTCTGAAAATTTTCAATTCACGGGTAAAATCTGTATTCAGTGAAGACTTTCTCATTACAGTGACAGAATGGTATCAGTACCAACTGTCATCTCCTATGTAGATTGACAGGTAGGAGGAAGGAGATCTGCATCTAAAGGCCGCTAGCGATCGCACGCGCCCTCGTCATTTGTGCGTCACGGGCAAATTGCTGCCCGTGGTGAACAATATCGCTAGGACATGTCCGACATACTTACATTCCTAGCGACGTCGCTGTGGCCGGCGAACAACCTCTTTTTTAAGGGGGCGGTTTGTGCGGCGTCACAGCGGCGTCAATCAGCAGGCCACCAATAGAAGTGGAGGGGCGGAGAGCAGCCGCATTGACGTCACTCCCACCTCGTTGCCGGAGGACGCAGGAACGCTGTTGTTCGTCGTTCCTGGGGTGTCACACGTAGCGATGTGTGCTGCCTCAGCAACGACGAACAACCTGCGTCCAAAATGAGCAACGATATTTGGGAAATGAACGACGTATCAACGATCAATGATTTGGTGAGTATTTTGGATCGTTAGCGGTCGCTCATAAGTGTCACTCACAACAACGTCGCTAACGAGGCCGGATGTGCGCCACGAATTCCATGACCGCAGCGATATCTCGTTAGCGATGTCGTTACGTGTAAAGCGGCCTTAACTCCTTCCTATTTCTTCCACTCCCATCCACATAAAATCTTATCAGTAACTGTGATCTTCTAACTCGGTAATGTAAAACTCTGTCTTCACTCAATACAAATTTTACCCTTGAATTGAAAATGAATCAGTCCTGGTGGAGATGAAACTAATTTGTCTGATAAGATATATTACAAAGTGTCTTATTTTCATGTGTACTATTGATTTATTAAATAAAAATTAAAACAATGCTTACTCTTTAAAAATACCAAAATAAATACCTTTCTCAAAATTATTGTTGAACAGATGTCTCACATTGATCAACTTGACCACTAGTGGCATTAACCCCTTCACGACCGCGGTCAGTAAAATTACGTCCTACTTTAACGTGACTTAACGACCAGGGACGTAATTTTACGGCCTAAACTTCATTTGATTGCCGTGGCCATAGCAACGTCTTTCAAATGATGTCCCCTGCTGTTTCTTACAGCAGGGGACCTTTGCTTGACCCCAGGGGGGTTGCATCGCCACCCCCTATCGACGATCGGTGTGATTGGCTTTTCAAATCTGAACCGCCAACCACATCGTTCGCACTAATGTCGGCAAAAAGAATGCCAGAATTACTGCGATACTGTGAGATCCGGCTATGAACTGCTCTAGCAGCTACAGCAGATCATAGCCGGAGCTCTAAAATGTCGCCCCCAGCCCCTGCAGCACTGATTGGAGCGATCATGCTATGACGCGCAATCGCTCCAATCAGTGTGCAGTGGGGCGGTCTGATCTGCCGGTGGCCGCCCTCCCCAGGCCTGTGCTGGCCTGAGAGCCCTCCCCCAACATGTCTGCAGCGTGCAGTGGCTGGTACTTGTGGTACCACGCCACTGCTGCTGCTGCCGCCGCCGCCATCGCCGTATCTGAGGTCACCGCTCCTGCTGCACGTGAGTACTGTGCTCACCTTGCAGCCCGTGCGCACTCCCGTGGTGCCCCGTGCGCGTTCCCGTGATGGCCCCTGCCCGTGCCCCCCTGCGACCTTGCCCCCCCCACGCCCCGATCTCCCCCCCCGACATCCCGATCTGCTCCCCCTGCGATCTGACTGCCTCCCCCATTATCTCTATTCTGCTTCTGCAGCTCCCTCTCCGGTCTCCCCCTCTGCTCTCCCCCCCTTCCCCCTCTGCTCTCCCCCCTCCCCCTCTGCTCTCTCCCCCCTCTCACCCTCTGCCCCTCTGCTCTCCCCCCTCTGCTCTCCCCCTACCCCTCTGCTCTCCCCCGACGTCCTCTTACCTGTCTTCACCGGCTCGTCCGAGGTCTTAACTGGCCCGATCACCTCTGCCTCCATCGCTGGGTCCTTCCTGGGTATTCTGCTGATCTGCCCAACGTCCTGCCTGCTGCTCCTGTAAAGCTGTTCCTCTGCAGCTCTTCTGGTCAGTGATCCTCTGGGTACTGTGAGTATAACTTTTTTTTTTTCCTGTATCCTGTCCATTTTTACACCTCATCCGTCCGTTCGTCCCGCCGAGCGCTGATCAGGGATGCAGATAACGGATCGGCATCCCTGCTCAATTTTTGGAGTGACTTTTTTTTTCCGTTTCCTCGACGCTTTTTGTATCGCTTCCGTCCGTGCGTCCCGCCAAGCGGTGATCAGGGATCCAGATAACGGATCGGCATGCCTGCTCAATTTTTGTCGTGACTTTTTTTTTCCGTATCCCCGACGCTTTTTGTATCACATCCGTCCCGCCGAGCGCTGATCAGGGATGCAGATAACGAATCGGCATCCCTGCTCAATTTTTGGCGTGACTTTTTTCCGTATCCCCGACGCTTTTTGTATCACATCCGTCCCGCCGAGCGCTGATCAGGGATGCAGATAACGGATCGGCATCCCTGCTCAATTTTTGCCGTGACTTTTTTCCGTATCCCCGACGCTTTTTGTATCGCATCCGTCCGTGCGTCCCGCCAAGCGCTGATCAGGGATGCAGATAACGGATCGGCATCCCTGCTCAATTTTTGGCGTGACTTTTTTCCGTATCCCCGACGCTTTTTGTATCGCATCCGTCCGTGCGTCCCGCCAAGCGCTGATCAGGGATGCACATAACGTATCTGCATCCATGGTCAATTTTTGGCGTGACTTTTTTTTTACGTATCCCCGACGCTTTTTGTATCTCATCCGAATGTGCGTCCTGCAGCAGTCGATAAGTGCACCGCGTCTGTGCGTTTGAAAAGTCAAATGGCGTTCCTTCTCTTCTGAGCCCTGCCATGCGCCCAAACAATTACTTTCCACCACATATGAGGTATCTACGTACTCATGAAAAATTGCACAATACGTTCTATGGCGCAGTTTTTCCTGATACCGTTGTAAAAAAAAAAAAACTACCTGATTGATGCAAAAAATTTGTGGTTAAACAAAAAAATAATAATTTTCACGGTTCAACGTTATCAACTTCTGTGGAGCCCCTGGGGGTACAAGGGGCTCAGCAAATATCTAGATAAATTCCTTGAGGGGGTCTAGTTCCAAAATTGGGGTAATTTGTGGGGGAGCTCCACTGTTTAGGCACCATAGGGGGTCTCCAAACGTGACATGGCGTTTACTAATGATTCCAATCAATTTTGCTGTCAAATGGCGTTCCTTCTCTTCTGAGCCCCGCCATGCGCCCAAAGAATTACTTTCCACCACATATGAGGTATCTGCGTACTAAGGAGAAATTGCACAATACGTTTTATGGTGCATTTTTTCCTGATACCCTTGTGGAAAAAAAAGCTACCTGGTTCGAGTGACAGTTTTGTGGTGAAAAATAAAATTGTATTCCTGGCTCAACATTATCAACTTCTGTGGAGCCCCTTGGGGCTCGCTAAACATCTAGATAAACTCCTTGAGGGATCTAGTTTCCAAAATGGGGTCACTTGTGGGGGAGCTCCACTGTTTAGGCACCATAGGGGGTCTCCAAACGTGACATGGCGTCCGCTTTTGATTCCAACCAATTTTGTTGTCAAATGGCGTTCCTTCTCTTCTGAGCCCAGCCATGCACCCAAACAATTACTTTCCACCACATATGAGGTATCGCCGTACTCAGGAAAAAATGCACTATAAATTTCATGGTGAATTTTTTCCTGATACCCTTGTGAAAAAAAAGCTACCTAGTTGAAGCAACCGTTTTGTGGTAAAAAAAATGTTTTTTCTTTTCACAGCTCAACGATATAAACTTCTGTGAAGCCCCCAGGTGTTCAAAGTGCTTACCAAACATCTAGAAAAATTATTTGAGGGCTTTAGTTTCCAAAATGGGGTCACTTGTGGAGGAGCTCCATTGTTTAGGCACCTCAGGAGGTCTTCAAACCCGACATGGCGTCCGCTAATGAGTGCAGCTAATTTTGCACTCAAAAATTCAAATGGTGCTCCTTGCCTTCCGAGCCCTGCCGTGTGTCCAAACATTTGATTTCCACCACATATGAGGTATCTGCGTACTCAGGAGAAAATGCACAATACATTTTATGGTGCATTTTTTCCTGATACCCTTGTGAAAAAAAAAGCTACCTAGTTGAAGCAACCGTTTTGTGGTAAAAAAAATGTTTTTTCTTTTCACGGCTCAACGATATAAACTTCTGTGAAGCCCCCAGGTGTTCAAAGTGCTTACCAAACATCTAGAAAAATTATTTGAGGGCTCTAGTTTCCAAAATGGGGTCACTTGTGGGGGAGCTCCATTGTTTAGGCACCTCAGGAGGTCTTCAAACCCGACATGGCGTCCGCTAATGAGTGCAGCTAATTTTGCACTCAAAAATTCAAATGGTGCTCCTTGCCTTCCGAGCCCTGCCGTGTGTCCAAACATTTGATTTCCACCACATATAAGGTATCTGCGTACTCAGGAGAAAATGCACAATACATTTTATGGTGCATTTTTTCCTGATACCCTTGTGAAAAAAAAGCTACCTAGTTGAAGCAACCGTTTTGTGGTAAAAAAAAAAAAAATTATTTCACGGCTCAACGATATAAAGTTCTGTGAAGCCCCCAGGTGTTCAAAGTGCTCACCAAACATCTAGAAAAATTATTTGAGGGCTCTAGTTTCCAAAATGGGGTCACTTGTGGGGTAGCTCCATTGTTTAGGCAACTCAGGGGGTCTTCAAACCCGACATGGCGTCGCTAATGAGTGCAGCTAATTTTGTGTTCAACAATTCAAATGGCGCTCCTTCCCTTTCGACCTCTGCCATGCGCACAAACAATTGATTTTTACCACATATGGGGTATCAGCGGACTCAGGAGAAAATGCACAGTAAATTGTAGGTGCATTTTCTCTTTTCTCCCTTGTAAAAATGAAAATTTTATGGCTAAAGTAACATTTTTGTGTTAAAAAGTAAAATTTTCATTTTTTCCTTCCACATTGCTTTGGTTCCTGTGACGCACCTAAAGGGTTAATAAACTTCTTGGATGTGGTTTTGAGCAGTGTGAGGGGTGCAGTTTTTAGAATGGGGTCACTTTTGGGTATTTTCTGTCACCTTGGCCTCTCAAAGTCACTTCAAATGTGATGTGGTCCCTAAAAAAAATTCTTTTGTAAATTTTGTTGGAAAAATGAGAAATTGCTGATGACCTTTGACCCCTTCTAACTTCCTAACGAAAAAAAATTTTGTTTCGAAAATTGTGCTGATGGAAAGTAGACAAGTGGGAAAGTTTATTTATTAACTATTTTGTGTGACATAACTCTCAGATTTATGGGCATAAATTTTCAAAGTTTGAAAATTGCAAAATTTTCATAATTTTCGCAAAATTTCCTAAATTTTCACAAATAAACGCAAAAAATATCGACCTAAATTTACCACTGACATGAAGTACAATATGTCACGAAAAAACAGTCTCAGAATCGCCAGGAACCGTTGAAGCGTTCCAGAGTTATAACCTGTCAAAGTGACACTGGTCAGAATTGCAAAAAATGGCCCGGTCATTAGGGTGTTTTAGTGGCCAGGGGTGAAGGGGTTAAAAACCTTATCCCAGATGTAAGAGTGCCTCAAACCCTTGAAATGACAGCAAATAATAGTAAATTATATTAGGGGTGACCTATTCTTCTGATTAGAGATAAGCGAACGTGTTTGATAAAGGTTCGCCAATTTCAAATTCAGTACGAGCACTTAGCATGTTTATTAGGGCTCAGTAACCCCGAGCCCTTTCCCCGAAAATCGGTAATGTTCGGTTTAGTTCGATCACTGATCGCGTTTTAAAAAAATGCTTTTCTAATAACATATTATGCTTTTTGATAGGATTGTGGTGCTATATGATGAATGGGGGATGTGTTTAAAGAATGGAGGGGGTGGGGACTTGGGAGAAGCCAGACATGCGTGGCGCCATTTGGTTTTTCTTCACTTTATTTGCAGATGTTCCTGCAGCCAATCACATCGCAGCAAACATCCACAAGTGCATGTGTCATTGGCTTCCTAAGTCACATGTCCATCTCCATATAATAAGTGTACATGTGGTGTCGGCACCATTTTGTGAATGTTAAATGGTAGGGAAGGTGTAAATGCTAGACAGGTTAGATAGGGGTTTAATGATAGCTAGTTGAAATAGATAGGAGAGCATTAGTTTAGAATAGGGACGTGCAGTGTAGGGAAAGCTGTGTACTACAAATGGCATTTAATGATAGAAATAGTGAGTGCTACTTGTCAGTGCCTGCTAAAGAGTTGCCAGTGAAGGATCTAAATAGCTATTGCTACTTATTACTGCCTGCTCCAAATTAGACAGTAAAACACATTTCTAGGTATTGTTAGTACTGGCTGCTGTAAATTTGCTAGTGAACTAGATAACAAGGTCTTAGCAGTTTTCATTGCCTGATCAAAATTACACAGTCAATCACATTTGTAGGTATTGTTAGATAGTAGTGCCTGCTGTTAATTTGCTAGTGAACTAGGTAAAAAAGGGCTTGGCAGTTTTTATGGCCTGGTCAAAATTACACAGTCAAATCACATTTCTAGGTATTGTTAGTTAGTAGTGCCTGCTGTCAATTTGCTAGTGAACTAGGTAAAAAGGTCTTGGCAGTTTTAATTTCATTGTCAAAATAAGGTGTACCGCCCCCGTGCCAGCGGCCGAGCCGCTCAGATCCGGAGCCACGCGGACACTCTAATCAAAAGGAAAAGGGGGGATATGTACAAGGGAGTTAGAAAGTTCGTGACACCACCCACGGTGCGTGGTAATGTGAGGAACCACCGCTGCTGTTGGGGAGCCCAGTGACGATGGTGCAGCAGCCAGATGTTTAACCCCTCCGTGGGTAGGGGGTTTGTGTCCCAGGGCCCGTTGGATGGTTGGTGCTTGGGGTGCCGTTGAGGATAGGAAAAGGGTTTTTCAGTGTACTCACTCAGTCCAGGAATAACAACACCGACAGCTTATAAACCAGAGTTCTGAGCAGCACTGCAGCTTGTAGGGAGCACGCTTGGGTCCGTGCCCTTGGTGTTGCTGTTAGCTTGTGACCCTTTACTTGGCACCTTTGTCTCTATTTGGACCCTCAGGTATAAAACTCCTCGGGTCCCGCTCACCCGTATGGCTAACGGAGTGAGCTTGCTCTCAGGGTTCACTCGTAGGATTTCTTTGGACTGTATTGGGAAAGTCCTATCCCATTGGTGCGCTAGTACCCCGATTTTGGAGCGGGTTGGGGATGAATCTTGAAGTCTTCACCCCCGTCGGGTAAGTTACCGGAATGCGTGAAGCTACTTTCCGGCCTAGGGTCCACGTACACCGTCGTGCCCTGGCCCCTGCCCGGTGATAGCTCAAGGCCGCCGGCTGCCTCCTCGGCAGTCCGTGCCCCTTGACACAATCCCCTGTGACCGGGGTTCCAGCTCCTACCAGGCCCAGATCAATGTCTGCCACGTAGTAACTACAGGAGCCCTGCTCCAGGCCGGTGACCTCTCTCTCTCTCAGAGAGTCACCTGCACCTCCTTCCTCTCCTGGTTCACTTCACTCTCTCCCCAGCTCTACTGTCACTTTTCCACTCTCCCCTACTAACCCCCCATATGGGCAGCCCTATTCCCTTCAGGCCCCCCAATGGTGTGTTTGGTGGGTACAGTGTAAAGTGTTCCTAAGAATTTGATTGGTTAAGCTGTTAGCAACACCAAAGGACCAGGACCCGTAACCAAGGAGGGTGGATACTGTGCATATGGGCAGATTGCACAATACTCTGTGACGACCTGATAGGCCACGGCGTCACATATGCAGTCAATCACATTTCTAGGTATTGGTACTTTTTAGTGCCTTCACAATGTTATCATCTCAGTCAGGAAATAAATTATTTGTTTGTGTCAGGTGTCTGGCAGGTGTGGCGTAGGGTTACGAAACATCTATTTGAAAGGGGAAGGGTACATCAACCACGAGTGGTAAATCATGTTGAGGTTGTGGTAGAAGAATAAATAGGTAGTGTGTTCGAGGTGTACGTGTGGGAAGTTTTGTTCGTTAAAGCTCTAGTGAGCAAACACCGACTCATCCTATCCCAAGAGAAATGAGAACAACTTTCGTTACTGTTCAGCCTACTTCACTAGATATCTTTGGCAGCCGCACATTGCTTCAGGTTCAAAATGAGGCTGATAAACAGCAGACACTACAGTGGATGGCAAGTGCAGCGTCAAGTGACCTCTTCTCCTCTTCCTGCATCTCAACATCACACACAGTTCATTCCCCAGCAATGCCACTCCAATTACACTTGTTTCTACCTGCGTCACAAATCTTCAACTGGCAAACTGACTGTGGTGAACCACACATGGGTGAGCCTGCAGAGCTGTTCACACATTTAATTCCATGGGCATCAAAGGTCTGCTCCAAAGATTTGCAGACTCAAGAGGAGGAAAGCATCTGCACCAATACCTAATATCTTTGTCAGTTGGATCTTGGCCTGGACAAAGTAGGATCCGAGCAGAATCCCGACCCTCGTCAACTGAAGTTAATCCCCCCGGGGGTGGAGGTGATGATGATGATGATGAGACTCAGATACCTGAGGCACACATGTACTGTGAACCAAGAGGCACACAGCTGAATAACTTATCAGATGAAGAGGAGGAGGAAGACGAGGATGTTATGTTGGCAATTCCCGCACAAACATGTAGTGATGCAACGATGAGAAGCACTGAATCCTCAGCCACAGCTCTGGCTGTGGCCAGCAGCGGTCGCAGTTACAGTTCACAGTAAGGCTATGTGCGCACGTTGCGTACTAGCCCTGCAGAAATTTCTGCAGCGACCTGAAGAGCACATGTGCGCTTTAGATCGCTGCAGAAATGTCCGTAGTGAGCGCCGATTCCATGCGCTCTGCCTGCAGCTCCTCCCATAGACTGAGCAGGAGCTGCCGGCAAAGCGCAGGAAAGAAGTGACATGTCACTTCTTTTTGCGCAGCGCTTCGGCAGTAGCCGAAGCGCTGCGCTCTGAGACGCCACGTGCGCACGGCCCCTGCACAATCTCCATAGACTGTGCAGGGGACGCAGGACGCATGCAGTTACGCTGCGCTGCAAAGCGCAGCGTAACTGCATGAATTTACGCAACGTGCGCACATAGCCTAAGGGTACAGGATTTAAAAGCAGCAGGTAAGTACTTTTTCATATGTGAGGCCGTATGGCACAAATGAAATAAAAATATTGTTGAGTAGGACTGCCCCAAAGAGATTTGCCGTGACATGGCGGGGTGACTCAAGAAATTGCAATTTTTTTTCCAAAAATCTCAAATTTTAAAATAGTATAGTTTGGAATTTTTAGTGCAGTGCACATCTTATAATACATGCCATTTTTCAGTTGAGCTGGCTTTTTTGTTTTTTCTTCATTGAATTGGTTGGTGGCTGACCTCCACCTTGCCGTGCACTTCAATTTGGTTTGTTTTTCAACCTGTCGTGAGTTTGGCAATTGGTGGCTGTTCACATTCAGCCATCAAGCCCTGTCCACAAGCTATTTAAATCATGCAGCAATTGCTTGGGCCTGTCCCGCCCACAGCCATGATTCAGTCTTGGGTACGGGATTGAAAAGCAGCAGGTCAGTGCTGCTATAGGCCTCTGCCACACTCACGTGAAATTCACGCACGTGCCGAGAGACACGTATTTTCCCTGCGTGTTGCGTGCAGGTAAGTACGTGTCTCTGGTACGTGCGTGACACGTGTGTTCTATGTGTGCTATCCGCGATAGCACACGTAGAATCAGTAATTATTATACTCACCTGGTCCTTCCTGATGTCCGCGCTGCTGTCCGTGGTGCTGATCCTCGGTCTCCAGCCCTCCCGTCTCCCCGCTGCTGCTGCTGCCAGGCAGTGAAGTGAATATTCAATGAGAATAATGAGCGGCGGTCGGCAGCAAGAGGCAGCAGCGGCAGAGACAGGAGGGCTGGAGAAGGTGAGTTAATGTTTCTTTTTTTTTTCAATGACATGTGTGTTTTCTCCGGCGCGTGTCACACGGGACCGCATCCACACTACACCCGTGTGGTGCGGGTGCGGGCCGTGTGACACCCGTGCTGCCGGTGAAAAAACGGACATGTCAGCGCTTTCAAAAACGCACACACGTACAAACGCACACGGACACACGTTCCGTGTGGTTTTACGTGTGTGTGCCTGCTACAATAGGGTAGCATTGGTTAAAGTGTCTCCGTGCCGCCGGTACGTGTAAAAAATGACAAACACGTGCCGGAGGCACGGATGTGTGGCGCAGGCCATAAACAGTTCTACTTTTTCATATGTGAGGCCGTATGGCACAAATTAAATAAAAATATTTTTGAGTAGAACTGCCCCAAAGAGATTTGCTATGATATGGCGGGATGGCTTAATAAATTGCAATTTTTTTGCCAAAAATCTCAAATTCTAAAATAGTATAGTTTGGAATTTTTAGTGCAGTGCACATCTTATAATGCATGCCATTTTTGAGTTGAGCTGGCTTTTTTGTTTTTTTTCTTCACAGTAGGGGTTGCCAACTTACATTATCTGCCAATGTTGTAAACAATGACTCAGTAGAGGCTAAAATTCAAATAATTTCACTATTACATGCATGAACTGATGCATGCGCAACCAACATTGTGGGAATCTTAACTGCATTAAAATGTGGACTACCAGGCGTTACATCTTGCTGACTGGGCACTGAGTTACTCTGGTGGCTGCGGGGGCAGGCAGGTAAGGGGCTGCTTCGCAAGTTTTCCAACAGGTAATCTTACCCACCTCCATACAGCTCAGCCAGGGCTCTGCGCAATCAGGCAGTGCTGAGCTGTATGGAGGGGGGTAAGATTCCCTGTTGGAATGCGTGTTACATTAAGGGAGAGGTTGAGGGCGCAGGTGGAGGCTCTAGATGAGGTGAAGGAAGCAGAAGCAGTGGAGGAAATGGTAGAATCAGAGGTTTGTCCCATATACTTGGGGATTTCAATAGTAAATTTAGCAAGATGCTGCCCTCCCAGAAAGGGACACATAGATGCTGGAGTATTGAAACAAGCTTTTAGACCATATTAACAATAGTTTTCCACAAAACAGCAGTAAGGCACACCGCATGCATCGCAGTTCTAGAATTCCAACCATGGGAACGTTGCGTCGTCAACACAGAAACATTAGCAGCAGCAGTTCAAGTGGCAGAAGCAATTTCTGTGAGGTTTGGCTCATATTTTTTAGACCATTGCATGCACCATCAGAACAGAGTATAAAGGCTGCATTACACGGTACAACCGATTGTGCAATTTCACAATCGATCGTACCCGCCCCCGTCCTTTTTGCGTCACGGGCATATCGCTGCCCATGTCGCACAAAGTCAGTAACCCCCATCACACGTACTTGCCTCTCGTGTGACCACGCTGTGGGCGGCGAAAGTCCACTTCCTGGAGTGGGAGGGACATTCGGCGTCACAGCGACCTCACACGGCCGCCGGCCAATGGAAGCGGAGGGGTGGAGATGAGCGGGACGTAAACATCCTGCCCACCTCCTTCCTTCACATAGCCGGCGGCGGCCACGTGACGCAGGTGAGCTGCTGTTCATCGTTCCCGGGGTGTCACACGGAGCGACGTGTGCTACCCCGGAAACGATGAACAACTAAATTAAACGATATTATGGAACCTAGCGAGCAGTACACGACTCACGATTTGTGAGCGATACTGCGTCGCTAGGAGGTGTCACACAGGCTGGCATCGCCAGCAATGCCAGATGTGCGTCACAAAAACCGTAACCCCGACGATCTATCGCACGATAGATTGTCTGGTATAAAGCAGCCTTAAGTCTGACACATAGTGAACGACTGGAGAGGATGGTGCAGGAATATCTAGAGCTCAATATCGATGCCATAAGGGTGTATTGGACCTTTTTGTATTTTGCTTTTCAAAAATAGAAGAGTGGCCTTAGCTTGCAAGTAACGCCTTGCAAATTTTGGCTTGCCCGGCAGCCAGCGTTCTCTCAGAATGCGTCTTCAGCGCTGCTGGCGGTATATTGACGGATAAGTGCATCCGGCTGTCCCCGGAAAGTGTACACCACCTAACTTTCATAAAGATGAACAAGTCATGGATATCCAATAACTTTGCCACTCCAGTCCCAGACTGTGCAGACTAGGTGATGGTGTAGTGCCAGGGTTTTGGGAGCAAGAGTTCTACGCCTGTCTGTCATCTTGCTGTCTCTGGTGAAGGTAGAAATGCTGGTTCAGGCCTTGTTACAGGGCCAGTCCCAAGCATCCATGTTGCTTTGTTGACTATTTGTAGTCTGTGCCATTTGTTGCCACTTTTCCTGTTGCCTGACCTTAATTTTTGGAAATGTGGAGACTCCAAGCAGGGTCTCTAAATTGACTTTTTTCTATAGTGCCAGGGTTCTGAGAGCAAGAGGCCTACGTCTGTCTGCCATCTTGCTGTCTCTGGTGAAGGTAGAAATGTTGGTTCAGGCCTTGTTACAGGGCCGGTCCCAAGCATCCATGTTACTTTGTTTGACTATTTGTAGTCTGTGCCAATTGTTGCCACTTTTCCTGTTGCCTGACCTTCATTTTTGGAAATGTGGAGACTCCAAGTAGGGTCTCTAAATTGTCTTTTTTCTGTGGTGCCAGGGTTCTGGGAGCAAGAGGTCTACGTCTGTCACTCATGCATCTCTTGATTTTTAAAATGAAAATGCCAGGCCACATCCTGTGTGCATGTCAACCCAATCAGGCAGTGCTTATATTAATATGCATTGGAGAAAGCAGTCACACAGCTGCAGAGTTGTGGACCACTATCCAGGCCAAGCTTGATCAATGGCTCTCTCCACTGAACCTGGAGCCAGGGAAAGCTGTGTGTGATAACGGTGCAAACCTGGTGGCGGCACTACACCTGGGTGACCACATGGGCATTGCATGGCTCATGTGCTCAACTTGGTTGTAGAGACATTTCTAGAACACTGTTCTGGCCTGTATGTGCTGCTGCAAAAGGCACAGTCGCTGTGTGCTCACTTTTTAAAATAGAAATGCCAGGCCACATCCTGTGTGTTGCATGGATCATACATCCCTGCTGTGCAAACACACTATGGGAATATGGGAACGGTGGGGGAGGGGGACGGTCAACTGATGCCACTGTCCTGCTGTCTGAATGAAATGCTTTTAAAAATCAAGATGGGTCTCCAAGTTGTCTTGTCTGTACTGGCAGGGGTATGGCAGCACCAACACCAAACCTGTCTCTCATCCACCTCTATATTTCTTATGTCAATAGGCTAGAAAGCATATGGCTATGCCAAAACAATGGTGCTGCACTGTAAAACGTATTTTTGCTGTTTTGGAAGCTTTTCGACACCCCCTTAAGGTGTTTACTTTGCCTTACATTTGGCCTCCCATTGAGTTCAATGGGGTTTGAAAAGGTTCGGAGTTTGGTTCGGCGAACGTAGCGTTTGTTCTGTTGGGTTTGGCGAACCGACCCTTCAAAGGTTTGCTCATCAATGGATTCTCAAGAGATGATCACTAAATGGCAATTTTACATAGATATTAAAAGCCCAAAGCATCAGTTGTAGATTTTTTTTAATCCCTTTTTTTTGCTCTTGTGGTGTTCTTTGACTTTTTTTTATGAAATTCTTCAAAATGGCATGTGTGGCTAGTGAATTTTGTGCAAAATCAATAACTATCTTTTTTGGGGTCACAAATTATGAAGCATCTCCAAACATTTGAAAGTCAAAACGCAGGCCAACAATGGCGAATATTAAAAAAAAATAAAATAAAAAAAATAAATGAAAATAAGACTTAAAAAAGGCTCAAATTAAAAAAGGATTTCTTTGCAAATCAAAAAACAAAAAAATGCACAAATCCTCGGGCAGACATTCAGCTGAAATGTGTTAGGGATAGAGAACCACCGGGTTCTTAAGCCACAATCGTGGTTGCAAGGACAGGTGAGAGGAATTGTTTATTTTTTAAAATGTATCGAAGAAGAGGACAGCTCCTCTAGGCCCAGACCACCGTCTGCCGCCTAGATTGCTTCCTAGGAGTCCTACTCCTGACCTCCTCTCTCTTTCACTTCCAGACTCAACTTTCTCCTGACACTCCTGACCTCCCCTCCCCAACCCCCCAGGTCTATTCCACTGAAGCCGTCCACTGGTGCGTTTGGTGGGTGTGGTGCAGAGTGTATCTAGGGTTTGATTAGCTGATGTAGGCAACACCATATAGTTAGGGACCCAAAACCAAGAAGGAGGTGGATACTGCACGAGAGGGCAGATTGTGCAATACCCTGTGACGACCTGATAGTCCAGGGGCGTCACATATTAAGTTGTGATTTTTGCCATGCTCCATGAAACACTGGAGCTGCCGACAGGTCACAAATCGCCGAAGACCGACAGAAGCAGCGGCACTTGATGAAATTGCCGGAGGGTGAGTATAAAACAGGAGGCAGGGGACTTGGATTTAATGCACCACTCCAGGTGGGAAATAAAAAAAAAGTGGTGCTTGAATAGTCCAATTTTACCACCATACTGCATACTATGACCATGCTGCATACTGTTGTTCTTTTGACCCACTTGTTATAAACTTATTTTCCAGGGAATTTGAGGCTTTGCAGTATATTTACAGCGAATCAAAATATTTTGTTAAAGTTTGGCAAAGCTGGCAAATTTGACTTTATAACATTTCACTCATCTCTAGTTATATGCCTACAATTTATTTTTCACTAAATCTTTCAGTTTATTTTGAAAACTTCATTTGAAGTCATGGAATCATTTTTTATTATATACAAGATGGCCATAAAATAACCTAAGATGTTTGGAGCCATGTGCAGACTGACACAGTGGACATAATTGGCTGAAAATTGGTACTGTATGTATGCTATTCAAGGCATTGGGAAATGGAAGGCACCCCAAAAACCGTGTGCCAATAATTGAAGATGTGACAATTATTCCACAGACTAGCATAACTGTTCAATATGGCCGCCATCATGCATGGTGATCTTGTTCATCCTATGCAGAACATGCTCGACGCTTGCGTGTAACATGTCTGGTGGGATGCTGTGCACTTCCAAAATGATGAGGTCTTTGAGGTTAGCTAGGGTGTCGACATTTCCCCGATAAACACGCTCTTTAAAGTGTCTCCACAACCAGAAATCACAAGGATTGAGATTGGGCGAATGCGGTGGCTATGGGATAGGGAACATCCTGTCATTGGAAAAATGTGCCCACAGAACATTCTTCACACGATTTGTGATGTGAGGAGGTGCTGCATCATGCATGAAGGTGGTCGTCTGAAGACACTGCCACTGCTGTCATGGAACAGGTAGCAACCCCAATTGGCCTCATTTCTTTGTGAAAGAACGGTTAGAGGAAGAATGATGAGGTGAAGCCACACCAAACAGTTACCTTTGGTGAATGCATCGGATCCCCCTCCACCGCATGCAGCTTTTCGGTAGCCCATATGCGACAGTTTTGTGTGTTCACCGTTCCATTCAGGTAAAAATGCGCTTCGTCACACCACAGAACATTCCATGACCAATTGCCATCCACTTCCACTCTCGCCAGAAACATTAATGCAAATGTCATGTGGGTATCATTGTCACAAGGAAGAAGTTGTTGATGATGGCTAATTTTGTATGGGTATGCCAGTTAGACCTTTCAGAGAACTTTCCACACTGTGCTGTATGGGAGCCCTAATTGCCTGGAAACACTGTGTGCACTGCTGTTCCCGGCAGGGTTGTTCATGCCCTGTTCCACAACAGCAGTGGTAATGTCCTCCACTACCTCTCTGCTTACCGGTTAACGCCCGCACCCTGACTGAACAGTCAGTAACTCTGTTGCCGCAGAACGCGTCATCAACTGTCTCAGCGAATTGACAGCCATTGGACCGCTACGTATGTGAAGGTCTTTCAAACGATGAAAGGCGCTGAGTGCTGCTGTAGCATTCTTGGCATTGTCATAAAACAACCGCACTAACAACACACGATCCGGCAAAGAGACAGACATCTTGCAGACTGAGTTGCAAGGCGTGTTCACTGTACAGCGCCACTTTTTCACCTGGTGGGGAGTTTTGGTATAATTTTTTTTAAGATGCCGTCCGTTTCCCCATGCCTTGAATAGCATAGATACCAATTTTCAACCAATTCTGTCCACTTGGTCAGTCTGCACACGGCTCCAAACACCTTAGGTTATTTTATGGTCACCTTGTATTTCTATTTGTTCCATGATCAGACTTCCTACATAAATTGCTTTTTGTATTCTTATAATTCACCTTTGTTTGGTACTTGGTGTGCTGTAATATGTATCAGGTGTTTTAAAGTTAATTTTTTTTTCCGCTTGGGTTCTCAAGGACTCTGCAGCAAATTCTATTGGACATTGCAGCCATTGTTCTGCAATCAATATTACTTACTTGTTTCTATGGTCAATTCTCCACAGTACTCAGCGTTATTCAGGTTATTGGGCTCTCCACCCTTCCACGCACGATAGTTATACATTGATCCATCATTCCATTTCCAGCGACGGTTCTATGACAGCAATTAAAGTAAATATGACAAATCAACAAGTATACAAGCAAACAGAATGTATGTTTCATTTAGAGAAATGTTTTTCTACGTTTCTATAATCCAGTGCAGTGGATTATATCTGTCAGTGCTGCACTCGCAGCCCTGACAGCTCGTTTCACACACCATTCATACAGCATGGTGTGTGAGGCTCTCTGTAGCTCAGCAACACAGGGTCGTCATGGTGAGGACCCAGGGTTGCAATGGCAGCGATTGGGTCCCTGTGATCGCATTAGGCTAAGTTCACACTTCCGTTGTTTTGCATCAGCCACAATCAGTTGTGTGACTGATGCAACGGATGCGTTGCAGATAGTGGCACAACTGATGTGACTGATGCTGCAAAAAACCGTTCCGTTGTTTTTTTTCTTTTTACTGTTTTACCGGCGGCCGGCTATTGTGAACGATCAGCTGATCTACCAGTACTGGTCTTTTGATAATTTTTTCTTATCACCACCGGTAACATTCGTATTCCTGTGGTTTATCTGTTAATACTAATTTCAATTTACTAATTATTGTTAGGACATTTTCCTAAATATTGCTAATCTATCAGGCCTCCAAAAGCAAATACACAGGCACTTAAAAGACCAGTACTGGTAGGTTTCACCCCCCCTTTTAGGAAGCACCCACACTGTGGAGCTTACTGTCAACACAGACTAGTCTACTTACCTTGGTTTCCAAGTTCCTATGTAAAGGTGAAACACCAAAAGTTGTTCTCTCCACCTCTTGTCATTTTCACAAATTCTACATTTTCATCCTCAATGTGTTCATAACCACCAGGTAATTACTGTAGTATTTACTGCAGGCCTGAGGGCACCAACAGTAACCAGACGACACAGATTGGTAGTTTCCTTTTACCTTTACTGGTAAGAGGTTGTAGTCCCGAGGTTACTGTGGCCTGGTCAACCTGTAGCAGGGAGGAATATCTCTTTGTCAGGTACGTTGGATGCCTTCCCTTATGCGCTTTGGATGTCGGATCCCTGTGGATTGAAGCTACTTTGGGACGCCGGTTCTTGGTTGCTTAGTGCTATGTCCCTTTGTGACGGGCAGCACACGCCGGGTATGGGGCCTGCATGTTCCTCCACGGCCCTGGGCTCTATTTTGCTACTTCGCCTTAGGGCTTCGTTGGTGGAGCAGGAAACATGGAATCTCCTGCCCTCTGGGTTTTACTACTGAGCCTTTAGTACCCAGTAATCTAGGACTCCGTGTCCTGTGCAATGCGCTCGGTTGACAGCTTTCTAACAGCGACCAGCCTCTTTCCTCTCCTCCAGGGTTCTGAGGTTTCACTTTCTGTTTTTCTGACTAAGGCTATGTGCCCACGGGACTCTGTATCTGCGGATTTTTCTGCATCAAAATCCGCAGCTTTCCCCCGGAATCCGCACCTTTTCATAGGTGCGGATTTGATGCGGCTTTGACGCGGATTTGACTCGGATTTTATTGCGGATTTTGCGTTTTTTTTAATTCAATTGAATAAGTAAAATCCGCACGAAAATCCGCAATAATAATTGACATGCTGCAGATTTTTCCACACGAAAATCCTCACGATTTCCGCTGCGGAAAAGTCTGCAGCGTGGGCACAGCATTTCCCAAATGCCATAGAAATGGCTGGGGAGTAGCTGTGCTGCAGATTTCTGGAAAATCCGCGGCTTTTCCGCGAGAAATCCGCGGCAAAATCCGCGCATTTTCCGCAACGTGGGCACATAGCCTAAGGGTACCTTCACACTTTAGCGATGCAGCAGCAATCCGACCAGCGATCTGACCTGGTCAGGATCGCTGCTGCATCGCTACATGGTCGCTGGTGAGCTGTCAAATAGGCAGATCTCACCAGCGACCAGTGACCAGCCCCCAGCCAGCAGCGACGTGCAAGCGACGCTGCGCTTGCACGGAGCCGGCGTCTGGAAGCTGCGGACACTGGTAACTAAGGTAAACATCGGGTATGGTTACCCGATGTTTACATTAGTTACCAGCGCACACCGCTTAGCTTAGCGCTGGCTCCTTGCTCTCCTAGCTACAGTACACATTGGGTTAATTAACCCGATGTGTAATGCAGCTACATGTGCAGAGATCAGGGAGCCGCGCACACTGCTTAGCGCTGGCTCCTTGCTCTCCTAGCTACAGTACACATCGGGTTAATTAACCCGATGTGTACAGCAGCTACATGTGCAGAGAGCCGGAGCCGGCAGCACAGGCAGCGTGAGAGCTGCGGAGGCTGGTAACTAAGGTAAATATCGGGTAACCACCTTGGTTACCCGATGTTTATCTTGGTTACAGCTTACCGCAGCTGCCAGATGCCGGCTCCTGCTCCCTGCTCACTTCATTTCGTCGCTCTCTCACTGTCACACACAGCGATCTGTGTGTCACAGTGGCAGAGCGCCTTTGAAGAAAACGAACCAGGGCTGTGTGTAACGAGCAGCGATCTCGCAGCAGGGGCCAGATCGCTGCTCAGTGTCACACACAGCGAGATCGCTAATGAGGTCACTGCTGCGTCACAAAAAGCGTGACTCAGCAGCGATCTCGGCAGCGAGCTCGCTGTGTGTGAAGCACCCCTAACCCCTTCCCATCCCAGAGTGCACAGGAGAGGCTCGTCCCAACCATGACTTGAGCTCCCCCTTCTGGTCTGAGTGAGGAAGTGTTGTGTACAATGGTACCTGACATTTAGATCTTCCCCACTGCTTCCAGGCATAGCACTGTCCTCCAGGTGAAGAGAACAATGCTACTATGGCTACCATGACTACTGGGGTGCCACACACCTATTTCTGATATTCTTCACAGATATCATTGTTATTGTTATTTAAATCTAGCCTGTGCAATTGTCCCTTACATTGGGTTTTGATTCCTTGCTTTTTATATATTTCTTAAGTATTCAATAAAATATTGATTTTATTTTCTCCATGTGTCAGTATTGTCTGTATCCCTATTATGTTCTCAGAATTATGTTCTCAGGATACAGACAATTGTGATTGTGTTCACTGAGCACTTTAGTACAGAGTTCTGGCAATGGTCCACCGAGGTTCTGTGGAATTGTGCAGCATTCAGATGTCAGTTTCACATTGGTTTTTCGGATAAACTTAAGGATGCTCTGGCTTTGGATACGCCACCCTGTTCCTTGGGGGAGGCCAATCTTGTACTCTGCCTTTACTGAGGTCGCGCTGGGCATTTTCTCAAGACTGCCCGATATGCCCTCAAGCAAGCAAGCAAGCCATTGGGAATCGTTTAAGTCTAGGTGAATTGTGGCGCACTGTGTGAGTGCACTAATGTGATGGAGCACTGTATGAGTAACGTGCTGATCCTACTGCAGCAGCTGGCCGCCACGGTGGCAGGGAGTCGACAGAGAGCTGTGCAGCGTGAGATCCGAGCCTTGATGTACCGCCAGCATGTGAACTCGACAGGAGGAGAGATTGGTGGGGTGAGAGTGATGGATGTTGCCCCTTTGATTGTACCTCCCAGGAGCGAGATGATTATTTGGTGTAGGGCCGCGGTAGGGCCCCAGGGGCGTGACTACCCTGCCATGATAGAGCCCATGCACTCTGAACACTGGCCCACAGTAATGGCCGCCCGGGGAGTGGTAGACGTAAAGAAAGGGAGAGTGCCCGTGAGGGTGCTGAACTGTGGGGAGGAAGAAGTCAGGCTTCCCCGGTACGCTACACTTGCCAAGTTGCTCACTCTGGATCCCCATACCATCCGCGAGGCAGTTCCCCCAACCTCACCACCTACTGCCAGCACTCACCCACCCCAAGGGGAGTTAGACGAGTGGTACCGACAGCTACACGTAGGCACTGACAATACCCCTACACATCACAAAGAAGGGGTATACCGGGTGGTACGGGAGTACGAGCGTGTTTTTAGCAAACATCCCCTAGACTTTGGGCAGATTAAAGGGGTCCAACACCATATCCCCACCGGCGAACACCCCCTATCAAAGAGAGGTACAGGCCTATTCCCCCTGCACACTACCAATGTGCCAAGGACATGTTGAGGAACATGAGGGAGGCAGGGGTTATCAGGGACAGCTGTAGTCCCTGGGCCGCCCCGTTGGTACTGGTTAAGAAGAAGGACGGCACCATGCGGATGTGTGTGGATTACTGGAAGATTAACCAGATAACGCATAAAGATGCTTACCCTCTGCCCCATATTGAAGAGTCCTTGGCCGCACTGAGAACCGCAAACTACTTCTCTACCCTTGACCTCACCAGCGGTTACTGGCAAGTGGCAGTGGCGCCCGAAGACCGAGAGAAAACTGCCTTCACCACCCCTATGGGACTCTGTGAATTCAACAGTATGCTGTTCGGGCTGTGCAACGCCCCTGGAACCTTCCAACGGCTGATGGAATGCTGTCTGGGGCATCTAAATTTCGAGACCGTCCTGTTGTACCTGGATGATGTGATCGTGTACTCCCAGACATATGAAGCCCACCTGGAGCACCTAGCCGAGGTGTTCGCGTCCCTTGTCAAATACGGGATGAAGTTGAAGCCCTCCAAGTGTCATCTGCTGAAACCCAGAGTGCAGTACCTTGGGCATGTGGTGGGTGCAGAAGGTGTCGCCCCCGACCCCGAGAAGATCACTGCCATCCAAGACTGGCCGAGACCAACCACAGTGAGGGAAGTAAGGCAGTTTCTGGGTCTGGTGGAGTACTACCGTCGCTTCATCAAGGGGTACACGAAGATGGCTGCCGCCATGCAAGACCTCCTCGTGGGACAGACCAAAGGTGGTAGACTCCTCGGAGCCCCACTGGTGGGGGAAGAGAGGCATGAGGAATCCTTCCGCCAGCTGAAAGCGGCCTTGACCGGAGAGGAGATCCTAGCGTACCCTGATTACAGCCACCCATTCATCCTCTACACCGATGCCAGCAATGTGGGCTTGGGGGCAGTCCTATCCCAGGTCCAAGACGGGAAGGAAAAAGTGATTGCTTATGCTAGCCGAAAGCTCCGACCGACTGAAAGGAACCCTGAGAACTACAGCTCTTTCAAGCTTGAGCTCCTGGCACTGGTGTGGGCTATCACCGAGCGGTTCCGCCATTACCTGGCAGCAGTGAAATTCACTGCTTTCACGGATAACAATCCGCTGACCCACCTGGACACAGCCAAGCTGGGCGCGTTGGAACAGCGGTGGGTGGCCAGGCTAGCCAACTACGATTTCACCATCAAATACAGGGCCGGCCGTGCCAACGTTAATGCTGATGCACTCTCTCGGATTCCAAACCTGTCAGGAGAAGGGTGCGAGGATGACGACCTCGAAGAGATTGAGTTGCCTGCATTTCACCAGCCGCCAACTGAGAAGGTGCATGTCCATCAACAACGGGTGAACCTGGACCCGCTGCCCAGTCAGGAGTGGCAGGAAGCTCAAGACCAGGCGCCCGCTGTCCGCCTAGTCAAGATCCTGGTGGAATAAGGCGCTGCTGGGATAGACCCTGCCGCTCCGGCCGAAGCCCAACGCCTGTGGCAAGAACGGACCCGGCTGTACCTACACCAGGGAAAGTTGTATCGTGAGCTGATTAACCCAAAGACCCATGAGAAGATCCGCCAGTTGGTGATTCCCCAAGCTAACGTGCCCACCGTCTTGCAAGCATACCATGATGGTGCTGGACACTTCGGATGGAGAAACTAGAGATGCTGTTGAGGGAGCGGTTCTATTGGAGCGGAATGCGGGAATCTGTAGAGGCCTGGTGCCGAGAATGTGGCCCTTGCCCGCTGAGAAGGAAAGACGAGGCCAGCCAGAAGGCGCCCCTACACCCGATCGTTACACATCAACCGCTGGAGCTGGTTGCCCTGGACCATGAAAAGCTCACCCCCAGCCGAAATGGGTACACCTACGCTCTAACCATTGTAGACCACTATTCAAGGTTCATGGTGGTTGTCCCAATCAAAGACCTAACCGGCCGCACCGCCATTAGAGCGTTCCAGGCTTATTTCTGCCGACCACATGGATACCCTGAGAAGGTGCTTACTGACCAAGGCACGGCCTTTGAAGCGGAGGTATTCCAAGAATTTTGCCAGTTGTACGGCTGCAAGAAGATCCGGACCACGCCTTACCACGCCCAAACCAACGGCATGTGTGAAAAGATGAACCACCTGGTCCTGGGCCTCCTGAAGACGCTGCCGCTAGAAGAGCGGAACCTGTGGCCGGAGAAGCTACCTGACCTGGTCGATATGTACAACAATATCCCCTCCAGCTCAACGAAATGCACCCCAGCATACCTGATGAGGGCTCGCCCCGGCCGGCTACCGGTGGATCTGGACATGGGGTTGGAAGCCCCGGAAGCACTCCCTTCAACAACTGAATGGGACACTCGGCGGAGGGTGCAGTACCTAGGTAGACCCCCACTTAGGTACAGGGAAACTACTATTTAGAGGTGGGGAAACTGTGTCTGTGTGTGTTGAAAGTACCGTTTAAAGTTTCTTTGAAAGATAAGTGAATGATTACCGGAGAAGTTACCTGATTGAAACCTGATTTGAACCGGTCGTTGCCAGCAACTGGTCCCCGTTGGGACCCCTTTTCACAAATTATGCGTAGGAACTACTACGGACAAGCCCAAGAACTAGCAGGGCAACCACAAACTTGTGGCTTGTAAATAAAATCTTTTGTTGGCTTGTTTCCGTGACCGCCTCCGGAGAGGCAGATTGGAGGAAGGGCCCACAGTGGAGTAGGCTGGGGCCCAGCCACCACCGGAACCGGTGGCGATCCTCTGGAGGGGTTCAGGGGTCCCCATGGACGCGGGTCTCCTGAAAAGGACAAAACCCGCTCGGGTAACTGGTGCAGGACTGGGGTCAAGGGGTGCTGCCCATTTGCTTAGGGGCAGCATCAGGGCCAGGTTACTTAGGTGGGAGAGAGCGGAAGCCGTTACCGTTTGCAACGTTTAAGTAAGAATGCCTCCCGATGTGGGAAGAAGTTAATATGCTTGTATTATGTGTTTTACCGTTTATCTTTTTCAGTTTGTGAAAATAAAACCGGTGATGGACGGGCAGCCCGCGGACGGTCTGCATTTTACTAAGGGGGAATGTGGCGCCCTGGACAAGCCAGGTCATCACAGAACAACACCAACACACCCCACACTCCCGGTCAGGCACACCAAAGTCAAACACAAAACCCTTGTTGCCTTCCTTCAGGGGCTGATGTCCACACCAGGGGGTGGGCCAGGCGGTTGGCCCCGCCCACCGAGGAGTTCACAGTCCTGGAGGCGGGAAAACAGGGCAGATTAGTTGTGGAGGAGAAAGTGAGAGGAGTGAAGTGGTAGTAGAGCAGACTGAAGTTGGTCCGGGTGTGTGGCCCGGACGGAGCAGCAAGGTTGGCAGACAGTGGTGACCGTCTGCAGGAGAGGCCGATTGGAGCAGACCGTAAGGACCGTGGACGGGCGGTGGCCCGGCGGTACCGGACCGGTACGCAAAGAGAAGCCAGCACCATCCGGCAGGGGCTTACGGACCCTGACAAGGCTAGGAGTCGCCATGAATTTGTCAAATCCATTAGCGAAGGGGACCTCCTGGGTTTCCCAGCAGCCAAGTCCCGACAGAAGGCAACAGTCCAACCGTGAGAGGGAAACACAGCCACTGCCAAGGCTACAGTTCCCAGGGCCAGAGCCTGCGGGCAAAAGGGGCTCCTCCAGCACCCATCCAAGCTGGGGAGCGGGTTACTGGTGGGAACCCATTGGAACCGTTACACTACATAGGTGCAGGGAAAGGCAGTCACCATCAACCTGCCGGGAGAAACAACACCGCAGCCGTCTGTGGGACCCGTCCATCCAGCCGTGTGTTTTACCGAGAACTGTGTCCTCATCATTGGCTGAGTGAGTACCACCGTGCCGTGCGACACAGCACTGCCCCCGCGACCCTGCACCTCACCAGGCCCCGTAACCCGCCTGCCATCCATCCCTACTCCATCACCGGGCCCCGGGACAACCAACCCCCCTACCTACGGAGGGGAGAACTAACATCAAAGCTGCTCCCTGTCACCGCTCCCGGGATCCCCGTCCAGAGCAGCGGTGGTGTCACCAACCTCACCACAACCGTGGGTGGCGTCACGGACAATATCCAATCCCCCACAATCAAATTCCCCCTTTTTCACTCATGGGCGAGGAGCGCCGCTCGAGGCCCCGGGATCCGGCACGCCGCTTGAGCTACCACCGAGCAGCGGGCAAGCAGGACGCAGCAGAGCCGGACCTGAGCAGTGGGTGAAGCGCAGCGCGTCCTCCTCCGCCCGCGACAGAATGTCAAGATTTCCGGGTACCTTTTTATTCCACACATAAAGTACTGCTGGAACTTGGAATTACTTTTTCAAGATCAGTCATTACATTATCAGCCTTTGCTTTCATTGATTGTAGGTCTGCAGCCAACTTCATTGATTCAGGACTGGTTTTGGATTAGGATTTGGAATAAGATTAGGGACAGTTAGGTTGGAAGGACCCATTCAAATTGTTACTATTGTCATAACACCGTTACTTTAGAACCTTTTACAGCTGGTAATTGTGGAATTCATACTTGGAGTTGGAACACTTCACTCTAATCCAAATCCTGCCTTGAATAACTTACCTGCGGGGTTGGTATTGGGATTTCCATGGCTGCGTATTCACACTCCTGTTATTGATTGGTGTCAGAAAGATATTGTTAAGTTGATCCCCAGTGTCTAAAGGCCCCTTTACACACAGAGATAAATCTGCTGCAGATCTGTGGTTGCAGTGAAATTGTGGACAATCAGTGCCAGGTTTGTGGCTGTGTACAAATGGAACAATATGTCCATGATTTCACTGCAACCACAGATCTGCCAAAGATTTATCTCTGTGTGTAAAGTGGCCTTTAGTTCTGTGCTGGTTTTCTCCGCTAGTCTGGTGAGTCTACTGGGCTACCACAAAGACTTTGGAGATGTGTTCTTGGAAAAAGAGGCAGATGCTCGACCCGGATTCTTAGGAAAGAAAGGGGATCTCAGGGTTCGCGGGGAGTGCAGTAGGCACCCGTGACCCGTTCCATGGCCCAGGAGCTGGGGTGGAGGGAAACCGTCGAAAGGTGACGCACAGAAGGAAAAACACCGGCCGCGACCTCCGAAGTATCCGGGATCGGCTGAAGCCTATCACAGCGTAGCCCGATGCTCCAACGGCTATGTGCGACCAGTGAGTAAAAGACCTTGAACTTCACTGCCTGTGTCGTCCCATTACTGCCGGCGCCCTTACCATCGCGCCGCAACGCTATCCGCACCTGAGAGACTACTACTCCCACCATCCTTCCTGGGGCATAGCTCTGCCTGTGGAGAGCTGAACCATCCGAGCTGCGTTGTCATCTGCACCAGCAGAAAAGCCCCGAAGCGGCGGTTAAAATTGGCCGCACTCCACAGGTGGCGTCATGAACAACTACCCCCAACATCCCCATCCCCAGCCTTTTATTGACACCCGGGGTCACGAAACCGGGTGAGGATACCGCGGCATCTCAAGAGAAGCACTGTGGCCCGGCGACGAGTAACCCCCGACCCCGTGGGCGCGTCATCATAACTTTCCATAGCTTTTTTGCACCTCTCCATGTGTTCAATATTTTTCCCTGTGTCATTTCTTTGCCTGTGTGGATTGAATGGCTTGTTACTGACATCTGGGGGGAAATTTAAAACAATAGCACTTTTAGAAACAACAGTAAATTAGAGTCTAAAAGTCTCAGTTGCTAGTGAGAACATTTCAACATTTCTCATTTTTATTTTTAATAAAAATTGTGATATGAGAAAAAGACAAAAATAGTTAAAAAAAAATAATTTTTACACAAACACTTGATTTACACAATAGATACATTTCTGATGATGGCTTCCCTTAAAAAAAGATTATCAGAGTAAACACCAAGTTGTAGTTTTGAGTTATTACAGTTGACTTTTTTTATTTTAATGCAAATGAGTTTTATAGGATACAGGCAATCTATATTGTTCTGTTTAAGTAGTTTCAAATATGAATTTCTTAAATATATTTGATAATCTTGTTGTTACAGTGTCATTTTTAAGTGATCTATTGCAATTTTAATGCTCACTACAACGAACATCTTTTAACCGGTATGTGATTGTAGAGGAAACCTACGTCTCCTTTATTCTTAAGATGGGGCTACTGGCACCCTTGTTCCCCAACAACCACAAAAAGTAAATGGAATACTTCATATCAGAGTAGAATCCTTGCTTATAAATCAGTGCAGGATTACAGTTTGTGTAACTTACATTTGTCCTATTAAAGGGAATCTGTCACCAGGTTTTTGCCACCTAATCTGAGAGTATCAAAAATAGCAACAAAAAGAGGAGATAAAAACTCCCCCAAAAATGTATTATTAAATATACTCACAGCAAAAAATAGGGCAACCAGTCCAGTTAGCCCAGGCCAACACATCTAATGCACAAACAGGATGCAGCCTCTTAATACGGCCGTGCATAGTGGAATCTCTGTCCCTTGCGTGCTGCAGTGAGTAGTGTCCGAGTAACCTGCCTAATCTAATAGTAAGGGCGTGGTAATAGGTTGCTGGCTGGACACCATGCGCATACAAGTGTGAACAGTGCCCTATGCGCGCCACTAGTGTGCAATTTACCTTGCACCTGTGAAGTGTCCATCATGTTGAGAGGTTTGTCTGCATCCTGTTTGTGCATTAGATGTGTTGGCCTGGGCTAACTGGACTTGTTGCCCTCTTTTCTGCTGTGAGTATAATCTGAGAGTAACATAATATGGGGGCAAATACCCTGATTTCAGCAATGTGTCACCACTTACTTACTGGACGGCTTGCTGCAGCTTTCATAAAATCCCTGATTTATCTGATGCAGATCTAGCTGTTCTCTGAATGCTGAGCTCTGTATAGCCCCGCCCACAACACTAATTGGCAGTTTTCTGCCCATATCCCGTGTACACAGAAATCTGCCTGTGAAGCCCCACAGGTGTTGTGTCGGTGCATTACCTTCAGGGACTCCACGCAGCTGGATCCTGTCACCGGTAGGAAATCTTCTATTTGTCGTGACGCCACTCTCAGAATTGCGGTCAGTGGGGACCGGCACTTCAGATTAAGGGATGCCTGGGGCTGATGGTGGGTGCAGTCGGTTGTAATAGCCTCCTGAGAGTGAGGCAAGCCCCAGGGCCCTGTGTAGGTGTGTAGAACCACAAGGCGCAGAATAACTCCACACAAACAGAATGTCTTTCAGGGGTTTTACTCACGGAAGGTGGCAGAGTGAGTAACCCGGGCGTAGCTGGGATGAACCAGGCTGGAACCAGGTGTCCTTCAGGCTGACTGATGAGGGTGACTACCGACTCGCCTTCCTTAGCCCTTTTGCGTTTTGGGGTAACCCCGACTTTTAGTCCCTATGGGGGTCACCCAGGGAAGTTGCTGATGCCTCTCTCCCCTTCGTTTGGCCCGTTTGCTTGTAGCCTGGACCAGGACACTCCGGCTGCTTGCCTCCTGTGAACTATGGGCCCTAACTGTGGCTACGTGGCTGCGGACTCTGTAGTGTGTTCTTGGGGGTGTGAAGTGCCCCCTCAAGCAGGTTTGGCAAGGAAAGGTGGATCTATCCCTGCACTGGGACCTACTACCCGTTTGGGCCTGGTAACTCCCTAGCAGTCTCCTTACTTCCCACTCCGTTGCTCTCTCTTTAGCTGAAGATGGATTTCGGGTAGCACTACTAGGTGACCGTTCTCCCCCGTCGGTAGCCACTGCGCGGACGCTGTCAGACTGCAACAGCCCCAGGGGTCTGCTCCTGACGTCTGCTCCCCCTGAACTGCACACTGAACCAGCTCACTGCTCCTCCTCTCCTGTTCTTGCCTACGCCACCTAGCAACCAGGCTCTCCACCACACCCCTTGAGTGGAGATGGAGGCTTTACCCCCTCCACTATTCCAGTGGAGGTGAAGGCTTTGCCCCCTCCTGGGATCCCCAGGGGTCCTCTCAAAGGTACATGTGTGAGACCTGATCACTATGCGCCTGTGTAGTCACACCTCGGTCAGCCTTCTGGATTACCTGTGTTGCACTGTCCCCAGCATGGGTGCAGTACTCAGTGGTGCCTGACCAGGTCAGGGGCGCCACATTCCCCCTTAGTTATCACCAGCACGTCCTCGAGCTGCAAGACAACATTTTAAAATGCATAAAACATTAAAACATGGTAAAACATTTTTAAAACCACCAGGTACCATACATCACCACCCTCCACCCACAAGTCCGTTAACCCACCCAAAACCCTCTCAGGAGGCAGGTCACCGGTTTCTTTTGGTAACCAGGTCTGGGCCATCCACTTCCCAGACCTTTCCTCCAATCTTCCTCTCCCGTTGGCCGCGCCTTCAGCCACTTCTGGCAGGATGTAGAGGCGGCTTCCAGGGTCTGGTGGTTTTTCAGGGTATACCTGGCCTGGTGGATCCGCGCCTTCAGCCTCTTCTGGCAGGATGCAGAGGCGGCCTCCACAGTTGGTGCTGACCCGGTACCCTCTTTGTGGTGGAGAGCCAGGCCCCATAAACAGGCATGCTCTCTGGTTGCAGGTGAGCCAAGGCCCCATAACGGACGTGCTCCCTGGTTGCAGACGAGCCAGGCCCCTAAACAGGCTGGCTCTGGTGGTGGTACCCTCTGGTGTAACTATTTACACTACGAGAGTTTGTGGCTATAGCCAGTTCATAGCCTTAAGGTTCATTTCTCACATTAGTTTATGTGGGCACATTGCTTAAACTCGTAAACGTTGCAAAAACTTCAAACTGGTCAAAACAGTAACTTGTTGTACTTTCTTTACTTTCCTCTACTCCTCCATACCAGGGCTTGGGCCTGTAGGGCTGCGGCACCTGTTGGTTTCTCGATCTCTTTCATCGTCCGTGGTGGTCTCATCAGTGGGTTCTTTATCTTTCCTTTCTCTATCTCCGTCTTCTTCTGTGTCTGTTTCTTTTGCAGGACTGCTGTAAGGCTTTCTGGTACATGGTGTAACATCCAATGCATACCAGCCTCTTTCTCCCTGGTGCATGGTAAATTCCACTGAGTCTCCTGTTCGCAGATTTCTGCCTGGATGTCCTCTGGGCAAATGAGCTCTAACGTCTCTTCTGTTAACAAAAATGCCTTCTTTCATACCAGGAGCTACTATAAAACCATATCCACTCTTCAAACTGAAGTCTTCGACTACACCACGACAAAGTGGACCTCTAACCTGGGATTTGGCTCTTCTCAGAAACCGTTTCTCCTCCAAGTCTCTGGCCGTGACTTCATCTTTATTCTCTGGAGACTGCGGTGCAGGGGAAAACTTGGTTCTACTGCGGCGCCGTGTTTTGCGGGCTTGATTCTGCTGGGTGGCTGCTTCACTGCTGGCAGGCTCCCAGGTGAGGTTGCTGGACAAATCTTCCTCTTCATCCCAGCGAGAATATGGCAACATCTCTGGCTCTGGGCATGGATCCACTGCTGATGGCTCCGGGGTCAGCTCCTCAGCTTCCTGGCCTCCTCTCCCCCTTAGTTCTTCTGAGCACTCCTTTGGTGGCAGCGCTGGGGATGAGTGTTCATCAGCTGGCCCGGGCGGTGGACTTTTTGGCGTGGACATCTCTAGAGTCTTCTGAGGGGTATGTGGAGGGAGCAGATACCGGTCCACCATCTCCTTTGGGAACTGGGCCTCTAGGTCAGCCTTCAGCTTCTGGTATTCGGGGTCCTCCCCCAGCGTAGACTTCCTAGCAGGGACCTCCTTGGACTGGGGAGCGGTGTCTGCTCTGGCCTGGCAGGCCGGGGTAAATGGTGATACAATCTTGTCTTGGCGGGCCGCGCCTGGCATGGCGGCGGCCTGGTCTTGGCGGGCCGCGCCTGGCATGGCGGCGGCCTGGATCAGCGTCGCTGTTGCAGCTGGCGTCTTAGCGGGCATCGCTACTATGGCCGGTTCTTGGCGGGCCGGGCAGGGCATCGCTGCGGCGGCCTGGATCGGCGTCGCTGTCGCGGCCTGGGCTTGGCGGGCCGCACCAGACGTGGCTGCGGCCTGGTTCAGCACCTCACTTGCGGCGCGGACGAGCGTTGCTGCTGCGGTGGGGTCTCGGCGGGCCGGGCAGGGCATCGCTGTGGCGGCCTGGGCTGGGCGGGCCGCACCTGGCGTGGCTGCGGCCTGGTTCAGCGTCGCCGCGGCGGGCGCCTCTTCGGGGACTACGGGCGTGGCAGCAGGGGTCGGGGCACTCGTGCTGGCAGGGGCAACACTGGACTCACCCATCGGTAGCAGCATCGGGGTCTGAGTCGTCGCCGCTCGGTCTGGCACTCGTCGCGTGGCCCTCTCCTCATAGGCCTGAACCGCCGTAGCCATCCCCAGGAGCTCCTTGCGTCCCTCGCTGAGCTGCCGTAGAACCCTGGTTTCTAGTTGGTTGCAGCACTGAGCAAGCTCTCGGGCCCACCAGGCAGTGGAGCCTGGCTCAGGGTCTCTGCATCCAGACGCCATTTCCTCTAACAGCAGGCTTCTGGCTCCCTTTCTGTCCCGACGTCTCTGAACGCCTCCGCTCTCTTCACTTGCGAGGTCAGGACTCTGCAGGGGATCTCTGGGTAGCCACACCTCTTCGTGGGCGGTAACTTCTTCCAGCGCGGGCTGCTGTTGTTTTTCAGCGCGCTTTTCATGGTGGCAATATGGCGGCGCTTCCAATTTTTCAAGCGGACCGCCCAGGCACATGGTCACCTGTCTGAACAGGTCTAGTCCTTATCCTGTTCGTGACGCCAGATGTGAAGCCCCACAGGTGTTGTGTCGGTGCATTACCTTCAGGGACTCCACGCAGCTGGATCCTGTCACCGGTAGGAAATCTTCTATTTGTCGTGACGCCACTCTCAGAATTGCGGTCAGTGGGGACCGCCACTGCAGATTAAGGGATGCCTGGGGCTGATGGTGGGTGCAGTCGGTTGTAATAGCCTCCTGAGAGTGAGGCAAGCCCCAGGGCCCTGTGTAGGTGTGTAGAACCACAAGGCGCAGAATAACTCCACACAAACAGAATGTCTTTCAGGGGTTTTACTCACGGAAGGTGGCAGAGTGAGTAACCCGGGCGTAGCT